>NW_027464690.1:300000-387500 GCF_043290135.1 Rhipicephalus microplus | reverse complement strand
ACGGCATGAACAAGCCAAATACTGCGTGTTGTACCGTTAAAAGTGCGAAAATGCTATGTTGTGGCATTCTCGGTAAAGCGCATGCAAGTATCGTGAAACCTTAAAGAACAATGTCATTTAGCGAGATACAGCGTTCTGTACTGCAATAAGTTGGTGAAAAACTGTGAGGTTATGCAAATATCGTAATTGTGAACAAAACAGTGTAATAGAGCGTTTTTAGATACAAGTGCGAATGTTAGGTTAGGTTAAGATATGAACCGTCGTAAAACCGCATTAAACAATGTCAATTACTGAGATGCAGTGTTTTTCACCATTAAAAGTGGGGAACTGCGATATTTAATGTGAAAGCGCTTGCAACCGTCGTTAGGTTAGGTTAGGTTAGGTTAGGTTTGGTTAGGTTAGGTTAGGTTAGATTAGGTTAGGTTGGGTTGAGTTGGGTTAGGTTGGGTTAGGTTAGGTTAGCTTGGGTTGGGTTAGGTTAGGTTAGGTTAGGTTACGTTAGGTTAGGTTACGTTAGGTTAGGTTAGGTTACGTTAGGTTAGGTTAGGTTAGGTAAGGATACTTAGTGGCATGATTTGGCCGCAAAAGAGACACACACAAGAAAAGGAACACTCAAACGACAAGCACAGGCGGCACTTCCAACTAAAGCAGACTAGGTGCAGACCCAGACTTAAGTACGAAAATATAGACATGCGCAGTCTTCATACAGCCTTACGCTATCCAACAATCAAACAATCTTGTCTCCGAAGCATACAACGTCACCGACGGTTCGCTGATACACCTTTCACCTTTCTTTTTAATGTAATAGGCTTCCATCAGCTCACGCGCAGTTTTGTACCTGCTTCTACCCAGAATCTTAAACTCATTAAAACGTGGTACACACCCACAGGCTTTACAGTGCATAGGCAAATGCGCCAAGCCATCGTTCATTAAATTTAATTCGTGCTCCCTAACTCGTTCATTGATGCAGCGCCCGGTAATCCCGATGTACGAGTTGCCACACGAAAAGGGAATCTCATAAACAACGCCTTTTGCACATCTCCCGTACATCGTGGCGTGTTTTTTGCCGCACCCTTGACGGCTCGCCTCCACCTCCCGAGCAGTTCTCGGGCACAGCTGAGCCAGCTTTATGGGCGCAGAGAAGGCGACAGGTACCCCATACCGGCCTGCTACCTTTTTCAGGTTGTGGGAGACCTTATGAACATAAGGAATCACTGCAGGTCTTACGGTTTCGGTTCTTTGTTCCCCCGTGGCAGCTCTAGTAACATCACCCTTAGCTTTCCGCAAAAGCGCTTCGGAGACAGCTGTCAATAGCGAGTCAGGGAAATTCGCAGCTAAAAGACGCTTGATCTGGTTTCCGAATGATGCCTGCGTCATGTGCGTGCACGATTTCTCGAGAGTAGATCCCAGGCAGAGCGTAGCTATACCACGCTTAACTATTTTCGATTGGCAAGAGTCATACGGCATTACACCTTTCTTGGCGCGAGGAAAATATTGCCAACACGTTTGCCCGTCATGGAAAGTTAAGCGGAGATCTAAAAATTGCAGGGTGTTACTTTGCGGCAGTTCTTGTGTAAAAACGAGTCCTTTTCCGTGAAGCCTGAAAATATTTAAAATGTCATCGCAGCGCGTCAAGGAGCCTTGTCTGTTAAAAAGAATTAAAAAGTCATCCATATACCTAAAAACTTTGGCAACGTTCAAGGCGCTATGCAGATTAAAAGCTTCATCGAGCGACCGGTCAATACTAGATAAAAATATGTTGCACAGCAACGGAGCAATACAGGATCCAATGCAAATGCCGCGTTTCTGCAGAAAAAGCTGCTTGTCGAAAGATATAAAAGTGCTACGTAGGTAGGCTTCTAACAGAGTTAAAAAGTCGTCTATCGTTACACCAGCCGCATTTTGAAAGGGTATGGCGCCACTTTCTTCTATGCAGGATCTCACCGCAAAGAAGAGTTCATCATGTGGAATTGAATAAAAAAGATCTTCCACATCTACTGAGAAGCCATTGTTGAGCGAGTGCTCATTATCTCTCAAGAACTGCACTATGTCTTTTGAACTGCTAGTGAAGAAGGGGTCCTTAATCTTAACGCACTTCAGCACCTTCTGTAAGTGCTTACTAAGTAAAAGCTGCCATGTGTCCCGTTCACTCACTATACTTCTAAAGGGTACTTCAACTTTGTGTGTTTTTGCGCTGAAGAATACGTTTAATGCCGTATTGCATCGATGCCAGTGTTCCTGTGCATGAACTAGCGGCACTTAACAGATATGTGGCTAGTAAAGCCTCAGCAGAGGATAAGGAGAGGTGTCTGTTAGATGGTGTAGATAGCCTGAAAAAATGTGTTTCTGGTACCAGGCAGAGTCATAAAACTGAGGTTATGCGAAAGACAGTAGCGTTGTGTAGGGAAAAGAATATTGTCATATTGGAAGCTGACAAAGAAGGGTGTTTTGTAGTGCTTCCACGAGAAATGTTTAATTTGAAGGCAGCAGAGGCTATAAGAAAGAATTTTGTTCAGATTAAGAAGTCTGAATCAAAGGTTAAGAGTAAGGTTTCCAAGCTATGTAAAGACCTCAAGTTGCAAAAGTTAGCAACAGATATTAGAAAAATGAAAGCTACGGCATTAAACGTATTCTTCAGCGCAAAAACACACAAAGTTGAAGTACCCTTTAGAAGTATAGTGAGTGAACGGGACACATGGCAGCTTTTACTTAGTAAGCACTTACAGAAGGTGCTGAAGTGCGTTAAGATTAAGGACCCCTTCTTCACTAGCAGTTCAAAAGACATAGTGCAGTTCTTGAGAGATAATGAGCACTCGCTCAACAATGGCTTCTCAGTAGATGTGGAAGATCTTTTTTATTCAATTCCACATGATGAACTCTTCTTTGCGGTGAGATCCTGCATAGAAGAAAGTGGCGCCATACCCTTTCAAAATGCGGCTGGTGTAACGATAGACGACTTTTTAACTCTGTTAGAAGCCTACCTACGTAGCACTTTTATATCTTTCGACAAGCAGCTTTTTCTGCAGAAACGCGGCATTTGCATTGGATCCTGTATTGCTCCGTTGCTGTGCAACATATTTTTATCTAGTATTGACCGGTCGCTCGATGAAGCTTTTAATCTGCATAGCGCCTTGAACGTTGCCAAAGTTTTTAGGTATATGGATGACTTTTTAATTCTTTTTAACAGACAAGGCTCCTTGACGCGCTGCGATGACATTTTAAATATTTTCAGGCTTCACGGAAAAGGACTCGTTTTTACACAAGAACTGCCGCAAAGTAACACCCTGCAATTTTTAGATCTCCGCTTAACTTTCCATGACGGGCAAACGTGTTGGCAATATTTTCCTCGCGCCAAGAAAGGTGTAATGCCGTATGACTCTTGCCAATCGAAAATAGTTAAGCGTGGTATAGCTACGCTCTGCCTGGGATCTACTCTCGAGAAATCGTGCACGCACATGACGCAGGCATCATTCGGAAACCAGATCAAGCGTCTTTTAGCTGCGAATTTCCCTGACTCGCTATTGACAGCTGTCTCCGAAGCGCTTTTGCGGAAAGCTAAGGGTGATGTTACTAGAGCTGCCACGGGGGAACAAAGAACCGAAACCGTAAGACCTGCAGTGATTCCTTATGTTCATAAGGTCTCCCACAACCTGAAAAAGGTAGCAGGCCGGTATGGGGTACCTGTCGCCTTCTCTGCGCCCATAAAGCTGGCTCAGCTGTGCCCGAGAACTGCTCGGGAGGTGGAGGCGAGCCGTCAAGGGTGCGGCAAAAAACACGCCACGATGTACGGGAGATGTGCAAAAGGCGTTGTTTATGAGATTCCCTTTTCGTGTGGCAACTCGTACATCGGGATTACCGGGCGCTGCATCAATGAACGAGTTAGGGAGCACGAATTAAATTTAATGAACGATGGCTTGGCGCATTTGCCTATGCACTGTAAAGCCTGTGGGTGTGTACCACGTTTTAATGAGTTTAAGATTCTGGGTAGAAGCAGGTACAAAACTGCGCGTGAGCTGATGGAAGCCTATTACATTAAAAAGAAAGGTGAAAGGTGTATCAGCGAACCGTCGGTGACGTTGTATGCTTCGGAGACAAGATTGTTTGATTGTTGGATAGCGTAAGGCTGTATGAAGACTGCGCATGTCTATATTTTCGTACTTAAGTCTGGGTCTGCACCTAGTCTGCTTTAGTTGGAAGTGCCGCCTGTGCTTGTCGTTTGAGTGTTCCTTTTCTTGTGTGTGTCTCTTTTGCGGCCAAATCATGCCACTAAGTAAATACCAACTAGGCCAACAATCAGTATTATTAGGTAAGGATAATTTGGTTAGGTTAGGTAAGGTTAGGTTAGGTTAGGTTAGGTTGGGTTGGGTGTTGGGTTGGGTTGGGTTGGGTTAGGTTGGGTTAGGTTAGGTTAGGTTACGTTAGGTTAGGTTAGGTTAGGTTACGTTAGGTTATGTTAGGTTAGGTTAGGTTACGTTAGGTTAGGTTAGGTCAGGTAAGGTTAGGTTAGGTTAGGTTAGGTTAAGGTATGAACCGTCGTAAAACCGCATTAAACAATGTCACTTAGTGAGATGCAGTGTTTTAACCATTACAAGTCGGGAACTGCGATATCTAATGTGAAAGCGCTTGCAAACGTCGTTAGGTTAGGTTAGGTTAGGTTAGGTTAGGTTTGGTTAGGTTAGGTTAGGTTAGGTTAGGGTATGTTAGGTAAGGTTTGGTTAGGTTAGGTTAGGTTAGGTTGGGTGAGGTAAAGTTAGGTTAGGTTAAGATATGAACCGCGCTAAAACCGCATTAAACAATGTCACTTAGTGAGATGCTGTGTTTTCCACCATTACAAGTCGGGAACTGCGATATCTAATGTGAAAGCGCATGAAACCGTCGTAATCTTGTAGAAAACATTGTAAAGTAGCGAATAAAACGTTTTCTAACGATAGAAGTGCGAAGGTTCGGTTAGATTGAGCTAGGTAGCGTCGTGAAACCACCAAAAACGATGTCATCTAACGAGATAGTGTTGTTTTATTGCGAGTACGAAACTGCGATAGGTGAAATATTGGGAAAGCACACAAAATGGCATGAACTAGCCAGATACTGCGTCTTGTGCCGTTACAAGTGCGAAACTGCTTTATTGTGATATTCTCGTTAAAGCGCATGCAAGTATCGTGAAACCTTAAAGAACGATGTCATCTAGCGAGATACAGCGTTCTGTACTGTAATAAGTTGGTGAGAAACTGTGAGGTCAAGCAAATATCGTAATTGTGAACGAAACAGTGTAATTGAGCGTATTTAGATACAAGTGCGAATGTTAGGTTAGGTTGAGATATCAACCGTCGTAAAACCGCATTAAACAATGTCACTTAGTGAGATGTAGTGTTTTTCAACATTACAAGTCGGGAACTACGATATCTAATGTGAAAGCGCATGAAACCGTCGTAATCTTGTAGAAAACATTGTAAAATTGCGAGTAAAACGTTTTCTAACGTTAGAAGTGCGAAGGTAAGGTTAGGTTAGGTTAGTTTAAGCTAGGTAGCGTCGTGAAACTACCAAAAACGACGTCATCTAACGAGATAGTGTTGTTTTATTGCGAGTATTAAACTGCGATAGGTAAAATGTTGTGAATGCACACAAAACGGCATGAACAAGCCAAATACTGCGTGTTCTACCGTTACAAGTGCGAAACTGCTATATTGTGATTTTCTCGTTAAAGCGCATGCAAGCATCGTGAAACCTTAAAGAACGATGTCATTTAGCGAGATACAGCGTTCTGTACTGCAATAAGTTGATGAAAAACTGTGAGGTTATGCAAATATCGTAATTGTGAACGAAACAGTGTAATTGAGCGTCTTTAGATACAAGTGCGAATGTTAGGTTAGGTTGACATATCAACCGTCGTAAAACCGCATTAAACAATGTCACTTAGTGAGATGTAGTGTTTTTCAACATTACAAGTCGGGAACTACGATATCTAATGTGAAAGCGCATGAAACCGTCGTAATCTTGTAGAAAACATTGTAAAGTGGCGAGTAAAACGTTTTCTAACGATAGAAGTGCGACGGTTAGGTTAGGTTAGGTTAGTTTAAGCTAGGTAGCGTCGTGAAACTACCAAAAACGACGTCATCTAACGAGATAGTGTTGTTTTATAGCGAGTATTAAACTGCGATAGGTGAAATGTTGTGAAAGCACACAAAACGGCATGAACAAGCCAAATACTGCGTGTTCTACCGTTACAAGTGCGAAACTGCTATATTGTGATATTCTCGTTAAAGCGCATGCAAGCATCGTGAAACCTTAAAGAACAATGTCATTTAGCGAGATACAGCGTTCTGTGCTGCAATAAGTTGGTGAAAAACTGTGAGGTTATGCAAATATCCTAATTGTGAACGAAACAGTGTAATAGAGCGTTTTTAGATACAAGTGCGAATGTTAGGTTAGGTTAAGATATGAACCGTCGTAAAACCGCATTAAACAATGTCAATTACTGAGATGCAGTGTTTTTCACCATTAAACGTGGGGAACTGCGATATTTATTGTGAAAGCGCTTGCAACCGTCGTTAGGTTAGGTTAGGTTAGGTTAGGTTAGATTAGGTTAGGTTGGGTCGAGTTGGGTTAGGTTAGGTTAGGTTAGGTTAGGTTGGGTTGGGTTAGGTTAGGTTAGGTTAGGTTACGTTAGGTTAGGTTACGTTAGGTTAGGTTAGGTTAGGTTACGTTAGGTTAGGTTAGGTTAGGTAAGGATAATTTGGTTAGGTTAGGTAAGGTTAGGTTAGGTTAGGTTAGGTTGGGTTGGGTGTTGGGTTGGGTTGGGTTGGGTTAGGTTGGGTTAGGTTAGGTTAGGTTACGTTAGGTTAGGTTAGGTTAGGTTACGTTAGGTTATGTTAGGTTAGGTTAGGTTACGTTAGGTTAGGTTAGGTCAGGTAAGGTTAGGTTACGTTAGAATAGGTTAGGTTAGGTTACGTTAGGTTAGGTTAAGTTAGGTTAGGTTAGGTTTGGTTAGGTTAGGTTAGGTTAGTTTAGGTTAGGTTAGGTTGGGATGGGTTGGGTTAGGTTGGGTTAGGATAGGTTAGGTTAGGTTAGGTTGGGTTAGGTTAGTTTAGGTTAGGTTAGGTTAGGTTAGGTTAAGTTGGGTTGGGTTAGGTTAGGTTAGGTTAGGTAAGGTTAGGTTAGGTTAGGTTAGGTTAAGGTATGAACCGTCGTAAAACCGCATTAAACAATGTCACTTAGTGAGATGCAGTGTTTTAACCATTACAATTCGGGAACTGCGATATCTAATGTGAAAGCGCTTGCAAACGTCGTTAGAGTTAGGTTAGGTTAGGTTAGGTTAGGTTAGGTTTGGTTAGGTTAGGTTAGGTTAGGTTAGGGTATGTTAGGTAAGGTTTGGTTAGGTTAGGTTAGGTTAGGTTGGGTGAGGTAAGGTTAGGTTAGGTTAAGATATGAACCGCGCTAAAACCGCATTAAACAATGTCACTTAGTGAGATGCTGTGTTTTCCACCATTACAAGTCGGGAACTGCGATATCTAATGTGAAAGCGCATGAAACCGTCGTAATCTTGTAGAAAACATTGTAAAGTAGTGAATAAAACGTTTTCTAACGATAGAAGTGCGAAGGTTCGGTTAGTTTGAGCTAGGTAGCGTCGTGAACCACCAAAAACGATGTCATCTAACGAGATAGTGTTGTTTTATTGCGAGTACGAAACTGCGATAGGTGAAATATTGGGAAAGCACACAAAATGGCATGAACTAGCCAGATACTGCGTCTTGTGCCGTTACAAGTGCGAAACTGCTTTATTTTGATATTCTCGTTAAAGCGCATGCAAGTATCGTGAAACCTTAAAGAACGATGTCATCTAGCGAGATACAGCGTTCTGTACTGTAATAAGTTGGTGAGAAACTGTGAGGTCAAGCAAATATCGTAATTGTGAACGAAACAGTGTAATTGAGCGTATTTAGATACAAGTGCGAATGTTAGGTTAGGTTGAGATATCAACCGTCGTAAAACCGCATTAAACAATGTCACTTAGTGAGATGTAGTGTTTTTCAACATTACAAGTCCGGAACTACGATATCTAATGTGAAAGCGCATGAAACCGTCGTAATCTTGTAGAAAACATTGTAAAATTGCGAGTAAAACGTTTTCTAACGTTAGAAGTGCGAAGGTTAGGTTAGGTTAGGTTAGTTTAAGCTAGGTAGCGTCGTGAAACTACCAAAAACGACGTCATCTAACGAGATAGTGTTGTTTTATAGCGAGTATTAAACTGCGATAGGTGAAATGTTGTGAAAGCACACAAAACGGCATGAACAAGCCAAATACTGCGTGTTCTACCGTTACAAGTGCGAAACTGCTATATTGTGATATTCTCGTTAAAGCGCATGCAAGCATCGTGAAACCTTAAAGAACAATGTCATTTAGCGAGATACAGCGTTCTGTACTGCAATAAGTTGGTGAAAAACTGTGAGGTTATGCAAATATCCTAATTGTGAACGAAACAGTGTAATAGAGCGTTTTTTAATACAAGTGTGAATGTTAGGTTAGGTTAAGATATGAACCGTCGTAAAACCGCATTAATCAATGTCACTTAGTGAGATGCAGTGTTTTTCACCACAACAAGTCGGGAACTGCGATATCTAATGTGAAAGCGCTAGCAAACGTCGTTAGGTTAGGTTAGGTTAGGTTAGGTTAGGTTAGGTTAGGTTACGTTAGGTTAGGTTAGGTTAGGTTTGGTTAGGTTAGGTTAGGTTAGGTTAGGGTATGTTAGGTAAGGTTTGGTTAGGTTAGGTTGGTTTAGGTAAGGTTAGGTTAGGTTAAGATATGAACCGCGCTAAAACCGCGTTAAACAATGTCACTTAGTGAGATGCTGTGTTTTTCACCATTACAAGTCGGGAACTGCGATATCTAATGTGAAAGCGCATGAAACCGTCGTAATCTTGTAGAAAACATTGTAAAGTAGCGAATGAATCGTTTTCTAACGATAGAAGTGCGAAGGTTCGGTTAGTTTGAGTTATGTTAGTTTAAGCTAGGTAGCGTCGTGAAACCACCAAAAACGACGTCATCTAACGAGATAGTGTTGTTTTAATGCGAGTACGAAACTGCGACAGGTAAAATGTTGTGAAAGCACTCAAAACGGCATGAACAAGTCAAATACTGCGTCTTGTACCGTTACAAGTGCGAAACTGCTATGTTGTGACATTCTCGGTAAAGCGCATGCAAGTATCGTGAAACCTTAAAGAACGATGTCATTTAGCGAGATACAGCGTTCTGTACTGTAATAAGTTGGTGAGAAACTGTGAGGTCAAGCAAATATCGTAATTGTGAACGATACAGTGTAATTGAGCGTCTTTAGATACAAGTGCGAATGTTAGGTTAGGTTGACATATCAACCGTCGTAAAACCGCATTAAACAATGTCACTTAGTGAGATGTAGTGTTTTTCAACATTACAAGTCGGGAACTACGATATCTAATGTGAAAGCGCATGAAACCGTCGTAATCTTGTAGAAAACATTGTAAAGTTGCGCGTAAACGTTTTCTAACGAGAGAAGTGCGAAGGTTAGGTTAGGTTAGGTTAGTTTAAGCTAGGTAGCGTCGTGAAACTACCAAAAACGACGTCATCTAACGAGATAGTGTTGTTTTATTGCGAGTATTAAACTGCGATAGGTAAAATGTTGTGAATGCACACAAAACGGCATGAACAAGCCAAATACTGCGTGTTCTACCGTTACAAGTGCGAAACTGCTATATTGTGATATTCTCGTTAAAGCGCATGCAAGCATCGTGAAACCTTAAAGAACAATGTCATTTAGTGAGATACAGCGTTCTGTGCTGCAATAAGTTGGTGAAAAACTGTGAGGTTATGCAAATATCCTAATTGTGAACGAAACAGTGTAATAGAGCGTTTTTAGATACAAGTGCGAATGTTAGGTTAGGTTAAGATATGAACCGTCGTAAAACCGCATTAAACAATGTCAATTACTGAGATGCAGTGTTTTTCACCATTAAAAGTGGGGAACTGCGATATTTAATGTGAAAGCGCTTGCAACCGTCGTTAGGTTAGGTTAGGTTAGGTTAGGTTAGGTTTGGTTAGGTTAGGTTAGGTTAGGTTAGATTAGGTTAGGTTGGGTTGAGTTGGGTTAGGTTGGGTTGGGTTAGGTTAGGTTAGGTTAGGTTAGGTTACGTTAGGTTAGGTTACGTTAGGTTAGGTTAGGTTAGGTTAGGTTACGTTAGGTTAGGTTAGGTTAGGTAAGGATAATTTGGTTAGGTTAGGTAAGGTTAGGTTAGGTTAGGTTAGGTTGGGTTGGGTGTTGGGTTGGGTTGGGTTGGGTTAGGTTGGGTTAGGTTAGGTTAGGTTACGTTAGGTTAGGTAAGGTTAGGTTACGTTAGAATAGGTTAGGTTAGGTTACGTTAGGTTAGGTTAAGTTAGGTTAGGTTAGGTTTGGTTAGGTTAGGTTAGGTTAGCTTAGGTTAGGTTAGGTTGGGATGGGTTGGGTTAGGTTGGGTTAGGTTAGGTTAGGTTAGGTTAGGTTGGGTTAGGTTAGCTTAGGTTAGGTTAGGTTAGGTTAGGTTAAGTTGGGTTGGGTTAGGTTAGGTTAGGTTAGGTAAGGTTAGGTTAGGTTAGGTTAGGTTAAGGTATGAACCGTCGTAAAACAGCATTAAACAATGTCACTTAGTGAGATGCAGTGTTTTAACCCTTACAAGTCGGGAACTGCGATATCTAATGTGAAAGCGCTTGAAACCGTCGTAATGTTGTAGAAAGCAATGTAAAGTAGCGAGTAAAACGTTTTCTAACGATAGAAGTGCGAAGGTTATGTTAGGTTGAGTTATGTTAGTTTAAGCCATGTAGCGTCGTGAAACCACCAAAAACGACGTCATCTAACGAGATAGTGTTGTTTTATTGCGAGTACAAAACTGCGATAGGTAAAATGTTGTGAAAGCACACAAAACGGTATGAACAAGCCAAATACTGCGTGTTGTACCGTTACAAGTGCGAAACTGCTATGTTGTGACATTCTCGGTAAAGCGCATGCAAGTATCGTGAAACCTTAAAGAACGATGTCATTTAGCGAGATACAGCGTTCTGTACTGTAATAAGTTGGCGAGAAACTGTGAGGTCAAGCAAATATCGTAATTGTGAACGAAACAGTGTAATTGAGCGTCTTTAGATACAAGTGCGAATGTTAGGTTAGGTTGACATATCAACCGTCGTAAAACCGCATTAAACAATGTCACTTAGTGAGATGTAGTGTTTTTCAACATTACAAGTCGGGAACTACGATATCTAATGTGAAAGCGCATGAAACCGTCGTAATCTTGTAGAAAACATTGTAAAGTGGCGAGTAAAACGTTTTCTAACGATAGAAGTGCGACGGTTAGGTTAGGTTAGGTTAGTTTAAGCTAGGTAGCGTCGTGAAACTACCAAAAACGACGTCATCTAACGAGATAGTGTTGTTTTATAGCGAGTATTAAACTGCGATAGGTGAAATGTTGTGAAAGCACACAAAACGGCATGAACAAGCCAAATACTGTGTGTTCTACCGTTACAAGTGCGAAACTGCTATATTGTGATATTCTCGTTAAAGCGCATGCAAGCATCGTGAAACCTTAAAGAACAATGTCATTTAGCGAGATACAGCGTTCTGTACTGCAATAAGTTGGTGAAAAACTGTGAGGTTATGCAAATATCCTAATTGTGAACGAAACAGTGTAATAGAGCGTTTTTTATTACAAGTGCGAATGTTAGGTTAGGTTAAGATATGAACCGTCGTAAAACCGCATTAATCAATGTCACTTAGAGAGATGCAGTGTTTTTCACCATTACAAGTCGGGAACTGCGATATCTAATGTGAAAGCGCTCGCAAACGTCGTTAGGTTAGGTTAGGTTAGGTTCTGTTAGGTTAGGTTAGGTTACGTTAGGTTAGGTTAGGTTAGGTTTGGTTAGGTTAGGTTAGGTTAGGTTAGGTTAGGGTATGTTAGGTAAGGTTTGGTTAGGTTAGGTTAGGTTAGTTTGGTTTAGGTAAGGTTAGGTTAGGTTAAGATATGAACCGCGCTAAAACCGCGTTAAACAATGTCACTTAGTGAGATGCTGTGTTTTTCACCATTACAAGTCGGGAACTGCGATATCTAATGTGAAAGCGCATGAAACCGTCGTAATCTTGTAGAAAACATTGTAAAGTAGCGAATAAAACGTTTTCTAACGATAGAAGTGCGAAGGTTCGGTTAGTTTGAGTTATGTTAGTTTAAGCTAGGTAGCGTCGTGAAACCACCAAAAACGACGTCATCTAACGAGATAGTGTTGTTTTAATGCGAGTACGAAACTGCGACAGGTAAAATGTTGTGAAAGCACTCAAAACGGCATGAACAAGCCAAATACTGCGTCTTGTACCGTTACAAGTGCGAAACTGCTATGTTGTGACATTCTCGGTAAAGCGCATGCAAGTATCGTGAAACCTTAAAGAACGATGTCATTTAGCGAGATACAGCGTTCTGTACTGTAATAAGTTGGTGAGAAACTGTGAGGTCAAGCAAATATCGTAATTGTGAACGATACAGTGTAATTGAGCGTCTTTAGATACAAGTGCGAATGTTAGGTTAGGTTGACATATCAACCGTCGTAAAACCGCATTAAACAATGTCACTTAGTGAGATGTAGTGTTTTTCAACATTACAAGTCGGGAACTACGATATCTAATGTGAAAGCGCATGAAACCGTCGTAATCTTGTAGAAAACATTGTAAAGTTGCGAGTAAACGTTTTCTAACGAGAGAAGTGCGAAGGTTAGGTTAGGTTAGGTTAGTTTAAGCTAGGTAGCGTCGTGAAACTACCAAAAACGACGTCATCTAACGAGATAGTGTTGTTTTATTGCGAGTATTAAACTGCGATAGGTAAAATGTTGTGAATGCACACAAAACGGCATGAACAAGCCAAATACTGCGTGTTCTACCGTTACAAGTGCGAAACTGCTATATTGTGATATTCTCGTTAAAGCGCATGCAAGCATCGTGAAACCTTAAAGAACAATGTCATTTAGTGAGATACAGCGTTCTGTGCTGCAATAAGTTGGTGAAAAACTGTGAGGTTATGCAAATATCCTAATTGTGAACGAAACAGTGTAATAGAGCGTTTTTAGATACAAGTGCGAATGTTAGGTTAGGTTAAGATATGAACCGTCGTAAAACCGCATTAAACAATGTCAATTACTGAGATGCAGTGTTTTTCACCATTAAAAGTGGGGAACTGCGATATTTAATGTGAAAGCGCTTGCAACCGTCGTTAGGTTAGGTTAGGTTAGGTTAGGTTAGGTTTGGTTAGGTTAGGTTAGGTTAGGTTAGATTAGGTTAGGTTGGGTTGAGTTGGGTTAGGTTGGGTTGGGTTAGGTTAGGTTAGGTTAGGTTAGGTTACGTTAGGTTAGGTTACGTTAGGTTAGGTTAGGTTACGTTAGGTTAGGTTAGGTTAGGTAAGGATAATTTGGTTAGGTTAGGTAAGGTTAGGTTAGGTTAGGTTAGGTTGGGTTGGGTGTTGGGTTGGGTTGGGTTGGGTTAGGTTGGGTTAGGTTAGGTTAGGTTACGTTAGGTTAGGTTAGGTTAGGTTACGTTAGGTTATGTTAGGTTAGGTTAGGTTACGTTAGGTTAGGTTAGGTCAGGTAAGGTTAGGTTACGTTAGAATAGGTTAGGTTAGGTTACGTTAGGTTAGGTTAAGTTAGGTTAGGTTAGGTTTGGTTAGGTTAGGTTAGGTTAGCTTAGGTTAGGTTAGGTTGGGATGGGTTGGGTTAGGTTGGGTTAGGTTAGGTTAGGTTAGGTTGGGTTAGGTTAGTTTAGGTTAGGTTAGGTTAGGTTAGGTTAAGTTGGGTTGGGTTAGGTTAGGTTAGGTTAGGTAAGGTTAGGTTAGGTTAGGTTAGGTTAAGGTATGAACCGTCGTAAAACAGCATTAAACAATGTCACTTAGTGAGATGCAGTGTTTTAACCCTTACAAGTCGGGAACTGCGATATCTAATGTGAAAGCGCTTGAAACCGTCGTAATGTTGTAGAAAGCAATGTAAAGTAGCGAGTAAAACGTTTTCTAACGATAGAAGTGCGAAGGTTATGTTAGGTTGAGTTATGTTAGTTTAAGCCATGTAGCGTCGTGAAACCACCAAAAACGACGTCATCTAACGAGATAGTGTTGTTTTATTGCGAGTACAAAACTGCGATAGGTAAAATGTTGTGAAAGCACACAAAACGGTATGAACAAGCCAAATACTGCGTGTTGTACCGTTACAAGTGCGAAACTGCTATGTTGTGACATTCTCGGTAAAGCGCATGCAAGTATCGTGAAACCTTAAAGAACGATGTCATTTAGCGAGATACAGCGTTCTGTACTGTAATAAGTTGGCGAGAAACTGTGAGGTCAAGCAAATATCGTAATTGTGAACGAAACAGTGTAATTGAGCGTCTTTAGATACAAGTGCGAATGTTAGGTTAGGTTGACATATCAACCGTCGTAAAACCGCATTAAACAATGTCACTTAGTGAGATGTAGTGTTTTTCAACATTACAAGTCGGGAACTACGATATCTAATGTGAAAGCGCATGAAACCGTCGTAATCTTGTAGAAAACATTGTAAAGTGGCGAGTAAAACGTTTTCTAACGATAGAAGTGCGACGGTTAGGTTAGGTTAGGTTAGTTTAAGCTAGGTAGCGTCGTGAAACTACCAAAAACGACGTCATCTAACGAGATAGTGTTGTTTTATAGCGAGTATTAAACTGCGATAGGTGAAATGTTGTGAAAGCACACAAAACGGCATGAACAAGCCAAATACTGCGTGTTCTACCGTTACAAGTGCGAAACTGCTATATTGTGATATTCTCGTTAAAGCGCATGCAAGCATCGTGAAACCTTAAAGAACAATGTCATTTAGCGAGATACAGCGTTCTGTACTGCAATAAGTTGGTGAAAAACTGTGAGGTTATGCAAATATCCTAATTGTGAACGAAACAGTGTAATAGAGCGTTTTTTATTACAAGTGCGAATGTTAGGTTAGGTTAAGATATGAACCGTCGTAAAACCGCATTAATCAATGTCACTTAGAGAGATGCAGTGTTTTTCACCATTACAAGTCGGGAACTGCGATATCTAATGTGAAAGCGCTCGCAAACGTCGTTAGGTTAGGTTAGGTTAGGTTCTGTTAGGTTAGGTTAGGTTACGTTAGGTTAGGTTAGGTTAGGTTTGGTTAGGTTAGGTTAGGTTAGGTTAGGTTAGGGTATGTTAGGTAAGGTTTGGTTAGGTTAGGTTAGGTTAGTTTGGTTTAGGTAAGGTTAGGTTAGGTTAAGATATGAACCGCGCTAAAACCGCGTTAAACAATGTCACTTAGTGAGATGCTGTGTTTTTCACCATTACAAGTCGGGAACTGCGATATCTAATGTGAAAGCGCATGAAACCGTCGTAATCTTGTAGAAAACATTGTAAAGTAGCGAATAAAACGTTTTCTAACGATAGAAGTGCGAAGGTTCGGTTAGTTTGAGTTATGTTAGTTTAAGCTAGGTAGCGTCGTGAAACCACCAAAAACGACGTCATCTAACGAGATAGTGTTGTTTTAATGCGAGTACGAAACTGCGACAGGTAAAATGTTGTGAAAGCACTCAAAACGGCATGAACAAGCCAAATACTGCGTCTTGTACCGTTACAAGTGCGAAACTGCTATGTTGTGACATTCTCGGTAAAGCGCATGCAAGTATCGTGAAACCTTAAAGAACGATGTCATTTAGCGAGATACAGCGTTCTGTACTGTAATAAGTTGGTGAGAAACTGTGAGGTCAAGCAAATATCGTAATTGTGAACGATACAGTGTAATTGAGCGTCTTTAGATACAAGTGCGAATGTTAGGTTAGGTTGACATATCAACCGTCGTAAAACCGCATTAAACAATGTCACTTAGTGAGATGTAGTGTTTTTCAACATTACAAGTCGGGAACTACGATATCTAATGTGAAAGCGCATGAAACCGTCGTAATCTTGTAGAAAACATTGTAAAGTTGCGCGTAAACGTTTTCTAACGAGAGAAGTGCGAAGGTTAGGTTAGGTTAGGTTAGTTTAAGCTAGGTAGCGTCGTGAAACTACCAAAAACGACGTCATCTAACGAGATAGTGTTGTTTTATTGCGAGTATTAAACTGCGATAGGTAAAATGTTGTGAATGCACACAAAACGGCATGAACAAGCCAAATACTGCGTGTTCTACCGTTACAAGTGCGAAACTGCTATATTGTGATATTCTCGTTAAAGCGCATGCAAGCATCGTGAAACCTTAAAGAACAATGTCATTTAGTGAGATACAGCGTTCTGTGCTGCAATAAGTTGGTGAAAAACTGTGAGGTTATGCAAATATCCTAATTGTGAACGAAACAGTGTAATAGAGCGTTTTTAGATACAAGTGCGAATGTTAGGTTAGGTTAAGATATGAACCGTCGTAAAACCGCATTAAACAATGTCAATTACTGAGATGCAGTGTTTTTCACCATTAAAAGTGGGGAACTGCGATATTTAATGTGAAAGCGCTTGCAACCGTCGTTAGGTTAGGTTAGGTTAGGTTAGGTTAGGTTTGGTTAGGTTAGGTTAGGTTAGGTTAGATTAGGTTAGGTTGGGTTGAGTTGGGTTAGGTTGGGTTGGGTTAGGTTACGTTAGGTTAGGTTAGGTTACGTTAGGTTAGGTTACGTTAGGTTAGGTTAGGTTAGGTTACGTTAGGTTAGGTTAGGTTAGGTAAGGATAATTTGGTTAGGTTAGGTAAGGTTAGGTTAGGTTAGGTTAGGTTGGGTTGGGTGTTGGGTTGGGTTGGGTTGGGTTAGGTTGGGTTAGGTTAGGTTAGGTTACGTTAGGTTAGGTTAGGTTAGGTTACGTTAGGTTATGTTAGGTTAGGTTAGGTTACGTTAGGTTAGGTTAGGTCAGGTAAGGTTAGGTTACGTTAGAATAGGTTAGGTTAGGTTACGTTAGGTTAGGTTAAGTTAGGTTAGGTTAGGTTTGGTTAGGTTAGGTTAGGTTAGCTTAGGTTAGGTTAGGTTGGGATGGGTTGGGTTAGGTTGGGTTAGGTTAGGTTAGGTTAGGTTAGGTTGGGTTAGGTTAGTTTAGGTTAGGTTAGGTTAGGTTAGGTTAAGTTGGGTTGGGTTAGGTTAGGTTAGGTTAGGTAAGGTTAGGTTAGGTTAGGTTAGGTTAAGGTATGAACCGTCGTAAAACAGCATTAAACAATGTCACTTAGTGAGATGCAGTGTTTTAACCCTTACAAGTCGGGAACTGCGATATCTAATGTGAAAGCGCTTGAAACCGTCGTAATGTTGTAGAAAGCAATGTAAAGTAGCGAGTAAAACGTTTTCTAACGATAGAAGTGCGAAGGTTATGTTAGGTTGAGTTATGTTAGTTTAAGCCATGTAGCGTCGTGAAACCACCAAAAACGACGTCATCTAACGAGATAGTGTTGTTTTATTGCGAGTACAAAACTGCGATAGGTAAAATGTTGTGAAAGCACACAAAACGGTATGAACAAGCCAAATACTGCGTGTTGTACCGTTACAAGTGCGAAACTGCTATGTTGTGACATTCTCGGTAAAGCGCATGCAAGTATCGTGAAACCTTAAAGAACGATGTCATTTAGCGAGATACAGCGTTCTGTACTGTAATAAGTTGGCGAGAAACTGTGAGGTCAAGCAAATATCGTAATTGTGAACGAAACAGTGTAATTGAGCGTCTTTAGATACAAGTGCGAATGTTAGGTTAGGTTGACATATCAACCGTCGTAAAACCGCATTAAACAATGTCACTTAGTGAGATGTAGTGTTTTTCAACATTACAAGTCGGGAACTACGATATCTAATGTGAAAGCGCATGAAACCGTCGTAATCTTGTAGAAAACATTGTAAAGTGGCGAGTAAAACGTTTTCTAACGATAGAAGTGCGACGGTTAGGTTAGGTTAGGTTAGTTTAAGCTAGGTAGCGTCGTGAAACTACCAAAAACGACGTCATCTAACGAGATAGTGTTGTTTTATAGCGAGTATTAAACTGCGATAGGTGAAATGTTGTGAAAGCACACAAAACGGCATGAACAAGCCAAATACTGTGTGTTCTACCGTTACAAGTGCGAAACTGCTATATTGTGATATTCTCGTTAAAGCGCATGCAAGCATCGTGAAACCTTAAAGAACAATGTCATTTAGCGAGATACAGCGTTCTGTACTGCAATAAGTTGGTGAAAAACTGTGAGGTTATGCAAATATCCTAATTGTGAACGAAACAGTGTAATAGAGCGTTTTTTATTACAAGTGCGAATGTTAGGTTAGGTTAAGATATGAACCGTCGTAAAACCGCATTAATCAATGTCACTTAGAGAGATGCAGTGTTTTTCACCATTACAAGTCGGGAACTGCGATATCTAATGTGAAAGCGCTCGCAAACGTCGTTAGGTTAGGTTAGGTTAGGTTCTGTTAGGTTAGGTTAGGTTACGTTAGGTTAGGTTAGGTTAGGTTTGGTTAGGTTAGGTTAGGTTAGGTTAGGGTATGTTAGGTAAGGTTTGGTTAGGTTAGGTTAGGTTAGTTTGGTTTAGGTAAGGTTAGGTTAGGTTAAGATATGAACCGCGCTAAAACCGCGTTAAACAATGTCACTTAGTGAGATGCTGTGTTTTTCACCATTACAAGTCGGGAACTGCGATATCTAATGTGAAAGCGCATGAAACCGTCGTAATCTTGTAGAAAACATTGTAAAGTAGCGAATAAAACGTTTTCTAACGATAGAAGTGCGAAGGTTCGGTTAGTTTGAGTTATGTTAGTTTAAGCTAGGTAGCGTCGTGAAACCACCAAAAACGACGTCATCTAACGAGATAGTGTTGTTTTAATGCGAGTACGAAACTGCGACAGGTAAAATGTTGTGAAAGCACTCAAAACGGCATGAACAAGCCAAATACTGCGTCTTGTACCGTTACAAGTGCGAAACTGCTATGTTGTGACATTCTCGGTAAAGCGCATGCAAGTATCGTGAAACCTTAAAGAACGATGTCATTTAGCGAGATACAGCGTTCTGTACTGTAATAAGTTGGTGAGAAACTGTGAGGTCAAGCAAATATCGTAATTGTGAACGATACAGTGTAATTGAGCGTCTTTAGATACAAGTGCGAATGTTAGGTTAGGTTGACATATCAACCGTCGTAAAACCGCATTAAACAATGTCACTTAGTGAGATGTAGTGTTTTTCAACATTACAAGTCGGGAACTACGATATCTAATGTGAAAGCGCATGAAACCGTCGTAATCTTGTAGAAAACATTGTAAAGTTGCGAGTAAACGTTTTCTAACGAGAGAAGTGCGAAGGTTAGGTTAGGTTAGGTTAGTTTAAGCTAGGTAGCGTCGTGAAACTACCAAAAACGACGTCATCTAACGAGATAGTGTTGTTTTATTGCGAGTATTAAACTGCGATAGGTAAAATGTTGTGAATGCACACAAAACGGCATGAACAAGCCAAATACTGCGTGTTCTACCGTTACAAGTGCGAAACTGCTATATTGTGATATTCTCGTTAAAGCGCATGCACGCATCGTGAAACCTCAAAGAACGATGTCATTTAGCGAGATACAGCGTTCTGTACTGCAATAAGTTGGTGAAAAACTGTGAGGATATGCAAATATCGTAATTGTGAACGGAACAGTGTAATTGAGCGTCTTTAGGTACAAGTGCGAATGTTAGGTTAGGTTGACATATCAACCGTCGTAAAACCGCATTAAACAATGTCACTTAGTGAGATGTAGTGTTTTTCAACATTACAAGTCGGGAACTACGATATCTAATGTGAAAGCGCATGAAACCGTCGTAATCTTGTAGAAAACATTGTAAAGTGGCGAGTAAAACGTTTTCTAACGATAGAAGTGCGACGGTTAGGTTAGGTTAGGTTAGTTTAAGCTAGGTAGCGTCGTGAAACTACCAAAAACGACGTCATCTAACGAGATAGTGTTGTTTTATTGCGAGTATTAAACTGCGATAGGTAAAATGTTGTGAATGCACACAAAACGGCATGAACAAGCCAAATACTGCGTGTTCTACCGTTACAAGTGCGAAACTGCTATATTGTGATATTCTCGTTAAAGCGCATGCAAGCATCGTGAAACCTTAAAGAACAATGTCATTTAGTGAGATACAGCGTTCTGTGCTGCAATAAGTTGGTGAAAAACTGTGAGGTTATGCAAATATCCTAATTGTGAACGAAACAGTGTAATAGAGCGTTTTTAGATACAAGTGCGAATGTTAGGTTAGGTTAAGATATGAACCGTCGTAAAACCGCATTAAACAATGTCAATTACTGAGATGCAGTGTTTTTCACCATTAAAAGTGGGGAACTGCGATATTTAATGTGAAAGCGCTTGCAACCGTCGTTAGGTTAGGTTAGGTTAGGTTAGGTTAGGTTTGGTTAGGTTAGGTTAGGTTAGGTTAGATTAGGTTAGGTTGGGTTGAGTTGGGTTAGGTTGGGTTGGGTTAGGTTAGGTTAGGTTAGGTTAGGTTACGTTAGGTTAGGTTACGTTAGGTTAGGTTAGGTTAGGTTACGTTAGGTTAGGTTAGGTTAGGTAAGGATAATTTGGTTAGGTTAGGTAAGGTTAGGTTAGGTTAGGTTAGGTTGGGTTGGGTGTTGGGTTGGGTTGGGTTGGGTTAGGTTGGGTTAGGTTAGGTTAGGTTACGTTAGGTTAGGTTAGGTTAGGTTACGTTAGGTTATGTTAGGTTAGGTTAGGTTACGTTAGGTTAGGTTAGGTCAGGTAAGGTTAGGTTACGTTAGAATAGGTTAGGTTAGGTTACGTTAGGTTAGGTTAAGTTAGGTTAGGTTAGGTTTGGTTAGGTTAGGTTAGGTTAGCTTAGGTTAGGTTAGGTTGGGATGGGTTGGGTTAGGTTGGGTTAGGTTAGTTTAGGTTAGGTTAGGTTAGGTTAGGTTAAGTTGGGTTGGGTTAGGTTAGGTTAGGTTAGGTAAGGTTAGGTTAGGTTAGGTTAGGTTAGGTTAAGGTATGAACCGTCGTAAAACAGCATTAAACAATGTCACTTAGTGAGATGCAGTGTTTTAACCCTTACAAGTCGGGAACTGCGATATCTAATGTGAAAGCGCTTGAAACCGTCGTAATGTTGTAGAAAGCAATGTAAAGTAGCGAGTAAAACGTTTTCTAACGATAGAAGTGCGAAGGTTATGTTAGGTTGAGTTATGTTAGTTTAAGCCATGTAGCGTCGTGAAACCACCAAAAACGACGTCATCTAACGAGATAGTGTTGTTTTATTGCGAGTACAAAACTGCGATAGGTAAAATGTTGTGAAAGCACACAAAACGGTATGAACAAGCCAAATACTGCGTGTTGTACCGTTACAAGTGCGAAACTGCTATGTTGTGACATTCTCGGTAAAGCGCATGCAAGTATCGTGAAACCTTAAAGAACGATGTCATTTAGCGAGATACAGCGTTCTGTACTGTAATAAGTTGGCGAGAAACTGTGAGGTCAAGCAAATATCGTAATTGTGAACGAAACAGTGTAATTGAGCGTCTTTAGATACAAGTGCGAATGTTAGGTTAGGTTGACATATCAACCGTCGTAAAACCGCATTAAACAATGTCACTTAGTGAGATGTAGTGTTTTTCAACATTACAAGTCGGGAACTACGATATCTAATGTGAAAGCGCATGAAACCGTCGTAATCTTGTAGAAAACATTGTAAAGTGGCGAGTAAAACGTTTTCTAACGATAGAAGTGCGACGGTTAGGTTAGGTTAGGTTAGTTTAAGCTAGGTAGCGTCGTGAAACTACCAAAAACGACGTCATCTAACGAGATAGTGTTGTTTTATAGCGAGTATTAAACTGCGATAGGTGAAATGTTGTGAAAGCACACAAAACGGCATGAACAAGCCAAATACTGCGTGTTCTACCGTTACAAGTGCGAAACTGCTATATTGTGATATTCTCGTTAAAGCGCATGCAAGCATCGTGAAACCTTAAAGAACAATGTCATTTAGCGAGATACAGCGTTCTGTACTGCAATAAGTTGGTGAAAAACTGTGAGGTTATGCAAATATCCTAATTGTGAACGAAACAGTGTAATAGAGCGTTTTTTATTACAAGTGCGAATGTTAGGTTAGGTTAAGATATGAACCGTCGTAAAACCGCATTAATCAATGTCACTTAGAGAGATGCAGTGTTTTTCACCATTACAAGTCGGGAACTGCGATATCTAATGTGAAAGCGCTCGCAAACGTCGTTAGGTTAGGTTAGGTTAGGTTCTGTTAGGTTAGGTTAGGTTACGTTAGGTTAGGTTAGGTTAGGTTTGGTTAGGTTAGGTTAGGTTAGGTTAGGGTATGTTAGGTAAGGTTTGGTTAGGTTAGGTTAGGTTAGTTTGGTTTAGGTAAGGTTAGGTTAGGTTAAGATATGAACCGCGCTAAAACCGCGTTAAACAATGTCACTTAGTGAGATGCTGTGTTTTTCACCATTACAAGTCGGGAACTGCGATATCTAATGTGAAAGCGCATGAAACCGTCGTAATCTTGTAGAAAACATTGTAAAGTAGCGAATAAAACGTTTTCTAACGATAGAAGTGCGAAGGTTCGGTTAGTTTGAGTTATGTTAGTTTAAGCTAGGTAGCGTCGTGAAACCACCAAAAACGACGTCATCTAACGAGATAGTGTTGTTTTAATGCGAGTACGAAACTGCGACAGGTAAAATGTTGTGAAAGCACTCAAAACGGCATGAACAAGCCAAATACTGCGTCTTGTACCGTTACAAGTGCGAAACTGCTATGTTGTGACATTCTCGGTAAAGCGCATGCAAGTATCGTGAAACCTTAAAGAACGATGTCATTTAGCGAGATACAGCGTTCTGTACTGTAATAAGTTGGCGAGAAACTGTGAGGTCAAGCAAATATCGTAATTGTGAACGAAACAGTGTAATTGAGCGTCTTTAGATACAAGTGCGAATGTTAGGTTAGGTTGACATATCAACCGTCGTAAAACCGCATTAAACAATGTCACTTAGTGAGATGTAGTGTTTTTCAACATTACAAGTCGGGAACTACGATATCTAATGTGAAAGCGCATGAAACCGTCGTAATCTTGAAGAAAACATTGTAAAGTGGCGAGTAAAACGTTTTCTAACGATAGAAGTGCGACGGTTAGGTTAGGTTAGGTTAGTTTAAGCTAGGTAGCGTCGTGAAACTACCAAAAACGACGTCATCTAACGAGATAGTGTTGTTTTATAGCGAGTATTAAACTGCGATAGGTGAAATGTTGTGAAAGCACACAAAACGGCATGAACAAGCCAAATACTGTGCGTTCTACCGTTACAAGTGCGAAACTGCTATATTGTGATATTCTCGTTAAAGCGCATGCAAGCATCGTGAAACCTTAAAGAACAATGTCATTTAGCGAGATACAGCGTTCTGTACTGCAATAAGTTGGTGAAAAACTGTGAGGTTATGCAAATATCCTAATTGTGAACGAAACAGTGTAATAGAGCGTTTTTTATTACAAGTGCGAATGTTAGGTTAGGTTAAGATATGAACCGTCGTAAAACCGCATTAATCAATGTCACTTAGAGAGATGCAGTGTTTTTCACCATTACAAGTCGGGAACTGCGATATCTAATGTGAAAGCGCTCGCAAACGTCGTTAGGTTAGGTTAGGTTAGGTTCTGTTAGGTTAGGTTAGGTTACGTTAGGTTAGGTTAGGTTAGGTTTGGTTAGGTTAGGTTAGGTTAGGTTAGGTTAGGGTATGTTAGGTAAGGTTTGGTTAGGTTAGGTTAGGTTAGTTTGGTTTAGGTAAGGTTAGGTTAGGTTAAGATATGAACCGCGCTAAAACCGCGTTAAACAATGTCACTTAGTGAGATGCTGTGTTTTTCACCATTACAAGTCGGGAACTGCGATATCTAATGTGAAAGCGCATGAAACCGTCGTAATCTTGTAGAAAACATTGTAAAGTAGCGAATAAAACGTTTTCTAACGATAGAAGTGCGAAGGTTCGGTTAGTTTGAGTTATGTTAGTTTAAGCTAGGTAGCGTCGTGAAACCACCAAAAACGACGTCATCTAACGAGATAGTGTTGTTTTAATGCGAGTACGAAACTGCGACAGGTAAAATGTTGTGAAAGCACTCAAAACGGCATGAACAAGCCAAATACTGCGTCTTGTACCGTTACAAGTGCGAAACTGCTATGTTGTGACATTCTCGGTAAAGCGCATGCAAGTATCGTGAAACCTTAAAGAACGATGTCATTTAGCGAGATACAGCGTTCTGTACTGTAATAAGTTGGTGAGAAACTGTGAGGTCAAGCAAATATCGTAATTGTGAACGATACAGTGTAATTGAGCGTCTTTAGATACAAGTGCGAATGTTAGGTTAGGTTGACATATCAACCGTCGTAAAACCGCATTAAACAATGTCACTTAGTGAGATGTAGTGTTTTTCAACATTACAAGTCGGGAACTACGATATCTAATGTGAAAGCGCATGAAACCGTCGTAATCTTGTAGAAAACATTGTAAAGTTGCGAGTAAACGTTTTCTAACGAGAGAAGTGCGAAGGTTAGGTTAGGTTAGGTTAGTTTAAGCTAGGTAGCGTCGTGAAACTACCAAAAACGACGTCATCTAACGAGATAGTGTTGTTTTATTGCGAGTATTAAACTGCGATAGGTAAAATGTTGTGAATGCACACAAAACGGCATGAACAAGCCAAATACTGCGTGTTCTACCGTTACAAGTGCGAAACTGCTATATTGTGATATTCTCGTTAAAGCGCATGCACGCATCGTGAAACCTCAAAGAACGATGTCATTTAGCGAGATACAGCGTTCTGTACTGCAATAAGTTGGTGAAAAACTGTGAGGTTATGCAAATATCGTAATTGTGAACGGAACAGTGTAATTGAGCGTCTTTAGATACAAGTGCGAATGTTAGGTTAGGTTGACATATCAACCGTCGTAAAACCGCATTAAACAATGTCACTTAGTGAGATGTAGTGTTTTTCAACATTACAAGTCGGGAACTACGATATCTAATGTGAAAGCGCATGAAACCGTCGTAATCTTGTAGAAAACATTGTAAAGTGGCGAGTAAAACGTTTTCTAACGATAGAAGTGCGACGGTTAGGTTAGGTTAGGTTAGTTTAAGCTAGGTAGCGTCGTGAAACTACCAAAAACGACGTCATCTAACGAGATAGTGTTGTTTTATTGCGAGTATTAAACTGCGATAGGTAAAATGTTGTGAATGCACACAAAACGGCATGAACAAGCCAAATACTGCGTGTTCTACCGTTACAAGTGCGAAACTGCTATATTGTGATATTCTCGTTAAAGCGCATGCAAGCATCGTGAAACCTTAAAGAACAATGTCATTTAGTGAGATACAGCGTTCTGTGCTGCAATAAGTTGGTGAAAAACTGTGAGGTTATGGAAATATCCTAATTGTGAACGAAACAGTGTAATAGAGCGTTTTTAGATACAAGTGCGAATGTTAGGTTAGGTTAAGATATGAACCGTCGTAAAACCGCATTAAACAATGTCAATTACTGAGATGCAGTGTTTTTCACCATTAAAAGTGGGGAACTGCGATATTTAATGTGAAAGCGCTTGCAACCGTCGTTAGGTTAGGTTAGGTTAGGTTAGGTTAGGTTTGGTTATGTTAGGTTAGGTTAGGTTAGATTAGGTTAGGTTGGGTTGAGTTGGGTTAGGTTGGGTTGGGTTAGGTTAGGTTAGGTTAGGTTAGGTTACGTTAGGTTAGGTTACGTTAGGTTAGGTTAGGTTAGGTTACGTTAGGTTAGGTTAGGTTAGGTAAGGATAATTTGGTTAGGTTAGGTAAGGTTAGGTTAGGTTAGGTTAGGTTGGGTTGGGTGTTGGGTTGGGTTGGGTTGGGTTAGGTTGGGTTAGGTTAGGTTAGGTTACGTTAGGTTAGGTTAGGTTAGGTTACGTTAGGTTATGTTAGGTTAGGTTAGGTTACGTTAGGTTAGGTTAGGTCAGGTAAGGTTAGGTTACGTTAGAATAGGTTAGGTTAGGTTACGTTAGGTTAGGTTAAGTTAGGTTAGGTTAGGTTTGGTTAGGTTAGGTTAGGTTAGCTTAGGTTAGGTTAGGTTGGGATGGGTTGGGTTAGGTTGGGTTAGGTTAGGTTAGGTTAGGTTGGGTTAGGTTAGTTTAGGTTAGGTTAGGTTAGGTTAGGTTAAGTTGGGTTGGGTTAGGTTAGGTTAGGTTAGGTAAGGTTAGGTTAGGTTAGGTTAGGTTAAGGTATGAACCGTCGTAAAACAGCATTAAACAATGTCACTTAGTGAGATGCAGTGTTTTAACCCTTACAAGTCGGGAACTGCGATATCTAATGTGAAAGCGCTTGAAACCGTCGTAATGTTGTAGAAAGCAATGTAAAGTAGCGAGTAAAACGTTTTCTAACGATAGAAGTGCGAAGGTTATGTTAGGTTGAGTTATGTTAGTTTAAGCCATGTAGCGTCGTGAAACCACCAAAAACGACGTCATCTAACGAGATAGTGTTGTTTTATTGCGAGTACAAAACTGCGATAGGTAAAATGTTGTGAAAGCACACAAAACGGTATGAACAAGCCAAATACTGCGTGTTGTACCGTTACAAGTGCGAAACTGCTATGTTGTGACATTCTCGGTAAAGCGCATGCAAGTATCGTGAAACCTTAAAGAACGATGTCATTTAGCGAGATACAGCGTTCTGTACTGTAATAAGTTGGCGAGAAACTGTGAGGTCAAGCAAATATCGTAATTGTGAACGAAACAGTGTAATTGAGCGTCTTTAGATACAAGTGCGAATGTTAGGTTAGGTTGACATATCAACCGTCGTAAAACCGCATTAAACAATGTCACTTAGTGAGATGTAGTGTTTTTCAACATTACAAGTCGGGAACTACGATATCTAATGTGAAAGCGCATGAAACCGTCGTAATCTTGTAGAAAACATTGTAAAGTGGCGAGTAAAACGTTTCCTAACGATAGAAGTGCGACGGTTAGGTTAGGTTAGGTTAGTTTAAGATAGGTAGCGTCGTGAAACTACCAAAAACGACGTCATCTAACGAGATAGTGTTGTTTTATAGCGAGTATTAAACTGCGATAGGTGAAATGTTGTGAAAGCACACAAAACGGCATGAACAAGCCAAATACTGCGTGTTCTACCGTTACAAGTGCGAAACTGCTATATTGTGATATTCTCGTTAAAGCGCATGCAAGCATCGTGAAACCTTAAAGAACAATGTCATTTAGCGAGATACAGCGTTCTGTACTGCAATAAGTTGGTGAAAAACTGTGAGGTTATGCAAATATCCTAATTGTGAACGAAACAGTGTAATAGAGCGTTTTTTATTACAAGTGCGAATGTTAGGTTAGGTTAAGATATGAACCGTCGTAAAACCGCATTAATCAATGTCACTTAGAGAGATGCAGTGTTTTTCACCATTACAAGTCGGGAACTGCGATATCTAATGTGAAAGCGCTCGCAAACGTCGTTAGGTTAGGTTAGGTTAGGTTCTGTTAGGTTAGGTTAGGTTACGTTAGGTTAGGTTAGGTTAGGTTTGGTTAGGTTAGGTTAGGTTAGGTTAGGTTAGGGTATGTTAGGTAAGGTTTGGTTAGGTTAGGTTAGGTTAGTTTGGTTTAGGTAAGGTTAGGTTAGGTTAAGATATGAACCGCGCTAAAACCGCGTTAAACAATGTCACTTAGTGAGATGCTGTGTTTTTCACCATTACAAGTCGGGAACTGCGATATCTAATGTGAAAGCGCATGAAACCGTCGTAATCTTGTAGAAAACATTGTAAAGTAGCGAATAAAACGTTTTCTAACGATAGAAGTGCGAAGGTTCGGTTAGTTTGAGTTATGTTAGTTTAAGCTAGGTAGCGTCGTGAAACCACCAAAAACGACGTCATCTAACGAGATAGTGTTGTTTTAATGCGAGTACGAAACTGCGACAGGTAAAATGTTGTGAAAGCACTCAAAACGGCATGAACAAGCCAAATACTGCGTCTTGTACCGTTACAAGTGCGAAACTGCTATGTTGTGACATTCTCGGTAAAGCGCATGCAAGTATCGTGAAACCTTAAAGAACGATGTCATTTAGCGAGATACAGCGTTCTGTACTGTAATAAGTTGGTGAGAAACTGTGAGGTCAAGCAAATATCGTAATTGTGAACGATACAGTGTAATTGAGCGTCTTTAGATACAAGTGCGAATGTTAGGTTAGGTTGACATATCAACCGTCGTAAAACCGCATTAAACAATGTCACTTAGTGAGATGTAGTGTTTTTCAACATTACAAGTCGGGAACTACGATATCTAATGTGAAAGCGCATGAAACCGTCGTAATCTTGTAGAAAACATTGTAAAGTTGCGAGTAAACGTTTTCTAACGAGAGAAGTGCGAAGGTTAGGTTAGGTTAGGTTAGTTTAAGCTAGGTAGCGTCGTGAAACTACCAAAAACGACGTCATCTAACGAGATAGTGTTGTTTTATTGCGAGTATTAAACTGCGATAGGTAAAATGTTGTGAATGCACACAAAACGGCATGAACAAGCCAAATACTGCGTGTTCTACCGTTACAAGTGCGAAACTGCTATATTGTGATATTCTCGTTAAAGCGCATGCACGCATCGTGAAACCTTAAAGAACGATGTCATTTAGCGAGATACAGCGTTCTGTACTGCAATAAGTTGGTGAAAAACTGTGAGGTTATGCAAATATCGTAATTGTGAACGGAACAGTGTAATTGAGCGTCTTTAGATACAAGTGCGAATG
This sequence comes from Rhipicephalus microplus, assembly GCF_043290135.1. Classification (NCBI taxonomy): domain Eukaryota; kingdom Metazoa; phylum Arthropoda; class Arachnida; order Ixodida; family Ixodidae; genus Rhipicephalus; species Rhipicephalus microplus. The sequence continues at coordinate 358,780 of NW_027464690.1, read as the reverse complement.
TTAGGTTAGGTTGACATATCAACCGTCGTAAAACCGCATTAAACAATGTCACTTAGTGAGATGTAGTGTTTTTCAACATTACAAGTCGGGAACTACGATATCTAATGTGAAAGCGCATGAAACCGTCGTAATCTTGTAGAAAACATTGTAAAGTGGCGAGTAAAACGTTTTCTAACGATAGAAGTGCGACGGTTAGGTTAGGTTAGGTTAGTTTAAGCTAGGTAGCGTCGTGATACTACCAAAAACGACGTCATCTAACGAGATAGTGTTGTTTTATAGCGAGTATTAAACTGCGATAGGTGAAATGTTGTGAAAGCACACAAAACGGCATGAACAAGCCAGATACTGCGTGTTCTACCGTTAAAAGTGCGAAACTGCTATATTGTGATATTCTCGTTAAAGCGCATGCAAGCATCGTGAAACCTTAAAGAACAATGTCATTTAGCGAGATACAGCGTTCTGTGCTGCAATAAGTTGGTGAAAAACTGTGAGGTTATGCAAATATCCTAATTGTGAACGAAACAGTGTAATAGAGCGTTTTTTAATACAAGTGCGAATGTTAGGTTAGGTTAAGATATGAACCGTCGTAAAACCGCATTAATCAATGTCACTTAGTGAGATGCAGTGTTTTTCACCATTACAAGTCGGGAACTGCGATATCTAATGTGAAAGCGCTTGCAAACGTCGTTAGGTTAGGTTAGGTTAGGTTAGGTTAGGTTAGGTTACGTTAGGTTAGGTTAGGTTAGGTTAGGTTAGGTTAGGTTAGGTTAGGGTATGTTAGGTAAGGTTTGGTTAGGTTAGGTTAGGTTAGGTTGGTTTAGGTAAGGTTAGGTTAGGTTAAGATAAGAACCGCGCTAAAACCGCGTTAAACAATGTCACTTAGTGAGATGCTGTGTTTTTCACCATTACAAGTCGGGAACTGCGATATCTAATGTGAAAGCGCATGAAACCGTCGTAATCTTGTAGAAAACATTGTAAAGTAGCGAATAAAACGTTTTCTAACGATAGAAGTGCGAAGGTTCGGTTAGTTTGAGTTATGTTAGTTTAAGCTAGGTAGCGTCGTGAAACCACCAAAAACGACGTCATCTAACGAGATAGTGTTGTTTTAATGCGAGTACGAAACTGCGACAGGTAAAATGTTGTGAAAGCACTCAAAACGGCATGAACAAGCCAAATACTGCGTGTTGTACCGTTACAAGTGCGAAACTGCTATGTTGTGACATTCCCGGTAAAGCGCATGCAAGTATCGTGAAACCTTAAAGAACGATGTCATTTAGCGAGATACAGCGTTCTGTACTGCAATAAGTTGGTGAAAAACTGTGAGGTTATGCAAATATCGTAATTGTGAACAAAACAGTGTAATAGAGCGTTTTTAGATACAAGTGCGAATGTTAGGTTAGGTTAAGATATGAACCGTCGTAAAACCGCATTAAACAATGTCAATTACTGAGATGCAGTGTTTTTCACCATTAAAAGTGGGGAACTGCGATATTTAATGTGAAAGCGCTTGCAACCGTCGTTAGGTTAGGTTAGGTTAGGTTAGGTTAGGTTTGGTTAGGTTAGGTTAGGTTAGGTTAGATTAGGTTAGGTTGGGTTGAGTTGGGTTAGGTTGGGTTGGGTTAGGTTAGGTTAGGTTAGGTTAGGTTACGTTAGGTTAGGTTACGTTAGGTTAGGTTAGGTTAGGTTACGTTAGGTTAGGTTAGGTTAGGTAAGGATAATTTGGTTAGGTTAGGTAAGGTTAGGTTAGGTTAGGTTAGGTTAGGTTGGGTTGGGTGTTGGGTTGGGTTGGGTTGGGTTAGGTTGGGTTAGGTTAGGTTAGGTTACGTTAGGTTAGGCTAGGTTAGGTTACGTTAGGTTATGTTAGGTTAGGTTAGGTTACGTTAGGTTAGGTTAGGTCAGGTAAGGTTAGGTTACGTTAGAATAGGTTAGGTTAGGTTACGTTAGGTTAGGTTAAGTTAGGTTAGGTTAGGTTTGGTTAGGTTAGGTTAGGTTAGCTTAGGTTAGGTTAGGTTGGGATGGGTTGGGTTAGGTTGGGTTAGGTTAGGTTAGGTTAGGTTAGGTTGGGTTAGGTTAGTTTAGGTTAGGTTAGGTTAGGTTAGGTTAAGTTGGGTTGGGTTAGGTTAGGTTAGGTTAGGTAAGGTTAGGTTAGGTTAGGTTAGGTTAAGGTATGAACCGTCGTAAAACCGCATTAAACAATGTCACTTAGTGAGATGCAGTGTTTTAACCCTTACAAGTCGGGAACTGCGATATCTAATGTGAAAGCGCTTGCAAACGTCGTTAGGTTAGGTTAGGTTAGGTTAGGTTAGGTTAGGTTAGGTTAGGTTTGGTTAGGTTAGGTTAGGTTAGGTTAGGGTATGTTAGGTAAGGTTTGGTTAGGTTAGGTTAGGTTAGGTTGGGTGAGGTAAGGTTAGGTTAGGTTAAGATATGAACCGCGCTAAAACCGCATTAAACAATGTCACTTAGTGAGATGCTGTGTTTTCCACCATTACAAGTCGGGAACTGCGATATCTAATGTGAAAGCGCATGAAACCGTCGTAATCTTGTAGAAAACATTGTAAAGTAGCGAATAAAACGTTTTCTAACGATAGAAGTGCGAAGGTTCGGTTAGTTTGAGCTAGGTAGCGTCGTGAAACCACCAAAAACGATGTCATCTAACGAGATAGTGTTGTTTTATTGCGAGTACGAAACTGCGATAGGTGAAATATTGGGAAAGCACACAAAATGGCATGAACTAGCCAGATACTGCGTCTTGTGCCGTTACAAGTGCGAAACTGCTTTATTGTGATATTCTCGTTAAAGCGCATGCAAGTATCGTGAAACCTTAAAGAACGATGTCATCTAGCGAGATACAGCGTTCTGTACTGTAATAAGTTGGTGAGAAACTGTGAGGTCAAGCAAATATCGTAATTGTGAACGAAACAGTGAAATTGAGCGTCTTTAGATACAAGTGCGAATGTTAGGTTAGGTTGACATATCAACCATCGTAAAACCGCATTAAACAATGTCACTTAGTGAGATGTAGTGTTTTTCAACATTACAAGTCGGGAACTACGATATCTAATGTGAAAGCGCATGAAACCGTCGTAATCTTGTAGAAAACATTGTAAAGTGGCGAGTAAAACGTTTTCTAACGATAGAAGTGCGACGGTTAGGTTAGGTTAGGTTAGTTTAAGCTAGGTAGCGTCGTGAAACTACCAAAAACGACGTCATCTAACGAGATAGTGTTGTTTTATAGCGAGTATTAAACTGCGATAGGTGAAATGTTGTGAAAGCACACAAAACGGCATGAACAAGCCAAATACTGCGTGTTCTACCGTTACAAGTGCGAAACTGCTATATTGTGATATTCTCGTTAAAGCGCATGCAAGCATCGTGAAACCTTAAAGAACAATGTCATTTAGCGAGATACAGCGTTCTGTACTGCAATAAGTTGGTGAAAAACTGTGAGGTTATGCAAATATCCTAATTGTGAACGAAACAGTGTAATAGAGCGTTTTTTAATACAAGTGCGAATGTTAGGTTAGGTTAAGATATGAACCGTCGTAAAACCGCATTAAACAATGTCACTTAGTGAGATGCAGTGTTTTTCACCATTACAAGTTGGGAACTGCGATATCTAATGTGAAAGCACTTGCAAACGTCGTTAGGTTAGGTTAGGTTTGGTTAGGTTAGGTTAGGTTAGGTTAGGTTAGGTTATGTTAGGTTAGGTTGGGTTAGGTTAGGTTAGGTTACGTTAGGTTAAGGTGTGAACCGTCGTAAAACCGCAATAAACAATGTCACTTAGTGAGATGCAGTGTTTTTCACCTTTATACAAGTTGGGAACTGCGATATCTAATGTGAAAGCGCTAGAAACCGTCGTAATGTTGTAGAAAGCAATGTAAAGTAGCGAGTAAAACGTTTTCTAACGATAGAAGTGCGAAGGTTATGTTAGGTTGAGTTATGTTAGTTTAAGCTAGGTAGCGTCGTGAAACCACCAAAAACGACGTCGTCTAACGAGATAGTTGTTTTATTGCGAGTACGAAACTGCGATAGGTAAAATGTCGTGAAAGCACACAAAACGGCATGAACAAGCCAAATACTGCGTGTTGTACCGTTACAAGTGCGAAAGTGCTATGTTGTGACATTCTCGGTAAAGCGCATGCAAGTATCGTGAAACCTTAAAGAACGATGTCATTTAGCGAGATACAGCGTTCTGTACTGTAATAAGTTGGTGAGAAACTGTGAGGTCAAGCAAATATCGTAATTTTGAACGAAACAGTGTAATTGAGCGTCTTTAGATACAAGTGCGAATGTTAGGTTAGGTTGACATATCAACCGTCGTAAAACCGCATTAAACAATGTCACTTAGTGAGATGTAGTGTTTTTCAACATTACAAGTCGGGAACTACGATATCTAATGTGAAAGCGCATGAAACCGTCGTAATCTTGTAGAAAACATTATAAAGTGGCGAGTAAAACGTTTTCTAACGATAGAAGTGCGAAGGTTAGGTTAGGTTAGGTTAGTTAAGCTAGGTAGCGTCGTGAAACTACCAAAAACGACGTCATCTAACGAGATAGTGTTGTTTTATAGCGAGTATTAAACTGCGATAGGTGAAATGTTGTGAAAGCACACAAATTGGCATGAACAAGCCAAATACTGCGTGTTCTACCGTTACAAGTGCGAAACTGCTATATTGTGATATTCTCGTTAAATCGCATGCAAGCATCGTGAAACCTTAAAGAACAATGTCATTTAGCGAGATACAGCGTTCTGTACTGCAATAAGTTGGTGAAAAACTGTGAGGTTATGCAAATATCGTAATTGTGAGCAAAACAGTGTAATAGAGCGTTTTTAGATACAAGTGCGAATGTTAGGTTAGGTTAAGATATGAACCGTCGTAAAACCGCATTAAACAATGTCAATTACTGAGATGCAGTGTTTTTCACCATTAAAAGTGGGGAACTGCGATATTTAATGTGAAAGCGCTTGCAACCGTCGTTAGGTTAGGTTAGGTTAGGTTAGGTAAGGTTAATTTTGGTTAGGTTAGGTTAAGTTAGGTTAGGTTAGATTAGGTTAGGTTGGGTTGAGTTGGGTTAGGTTAGGTTAGGTTAGGTTAGGTTAGGTAAGGATAATTTGGTTAGGTTAGGTAAGGTTAGGTTAGGTTAGGTCAGGTTGGGTTGGGTGTTGGGTTGGGTTGGGTTGGGTTAGGTTGGGTTAGGTTAGGTTAGGTTACGTTAGGCTAGGTTAGGTTAGGTTACGTTAGGTTATGTTAGGTTAGGTTATGTTACGTTAGGTTAGGTTAGGTCAGGTAAGGTTAGGTTACGTTAGAATAGGTTAGGTTAGGTTACGTTAGGTTAGGTTAAGTTAGGTTAGGTTAGGTTTGGTTAGGTTAGGTTAGGTTAGCTTAGGTTAGGTTAGGTTGGGATGGGTTGGGTTAGGTTGGGTTAGGTTAGGTTAGGTTAGGTTAGGTTGGGTTAGGTTAGGTTACGTTAGGTTATGTTAGGTTAGGTTATGTTACGTTAGGTTAGGTTAGGTCAGGTAAGGTTAGGTTACGTTAGAATAGGTTAGGTTAGGTTACGTTAGGTTAGGTTAAGTTAGGTTAGGTTAGGTTTGGTTAGGTTAGGTTAGGTTAGCTTAGGTTAGGTTAGGTTGGGATGGGTTGGGTTAGGTTGGGTTAGGTTAGGTTAGGTTAGGTTAGGTTGGGTTAGGTTAGTTTAGGTTAGGTTAGGTTAGGTTAGGTTAAGTTGGGTTGGGTTTGGTTAGGTTAGGTTAGGTAAGGTTAGGTTAGGTTAGGTTAGGTTAAGGTATGAACCGTCGTAAAACCGCATTAAACAATGTCACTTAGTGAGATGCAGTGTTTTAACCATTACAAGTCGGGAACTGCGATATCTAATGTGAAAGCGCTTGCAAACGTCGTTAGGTTAGGTTAGGTTAGGTTAGGTTAGGTTAGGTTAGGTTAGGTTTGGTTAGGTTAGGGTATGTTAGGTAAGGTTTGGTTAGGTTAGGTTAGGTTAGGTTGGGTGAGGTAAGGTTAGGTTAGGTTAAGATATGAACCGCGCTAAAACCGCATTAAACAATGTCACTTAGTGAGATGCTGTGTTTTCCACCATTACAAGTCGGGAACTGCGATATCTAATGTGAAAGCGCATGAAACCGTCGTAATCTTGTAGAAAACATTGTAAAGTAGCGAATAAAACGTTTTCTAACGATAGAAGTGCGAAGGTTCGGTTAGTTTGAGCTAGGTAGCGTCGTGAAACCACCAAAAACGATGTCATCTAACGAGATAGTGTTGTTTTATTGCGAGTACGAAACTGCGATAGGTGAAATATTGGGAAAGCACACAAAATGGCATGAACTAGCCAGATACTGCGTCTTGTGCCGTTACAAGTGCGAAACTGCTTTATTGTGATATTCTCGTTAAAGCGCATGCAAGTATCGTGAAACCTTAAAGAACGATGTCATCTAGCGAGATACAGCGTTCTGTACTGTAATAAGTTGGTGAGAAACTGTGAGGTCAAGCAAATATCGTAATTGTGAACGAAACAGTGTAATTGAGCGTATTTAGATACAAGTGCGAATGTTAGGTTAGGTTGAGATATCAACCGTCGTAAAACCGCATTAAACAATGTCACTTAGTGAGATGTAGTGTTTTTCAACATTACAAGTCGGGAACTACGATATCTAATGTGAAAGCGCATGAAACCGTCGTAATCTTGTAGAAAACATTGTAAAATTGCGAGTAAAACGTTTTCTAACGTTAGAAGTGCGAAGGTTAGGATAGGTTAGGTTAGTTTAAGCTAGGTAGCGTCGTGAAACTACCAAAAACGACGTCATCTAACGAGATAGTGTTGTTTTATTGTGAGTATTAAACTGCGATAGGTGAAATGTGAATGCACACAAAACGGCATGAACAAGCCAAATACTGCGTGTTCTACCGTTACAAGTGCGAAACTGCTATATTGTGATATTCTCGTTAAAGCGCATGCAAGCATCGTGAAACCTTAAAGAACAATGTCATTTAGCGAGATACAGCGTTCTGTACTGCAATAAGTTGGTGAAAAACTGTGAGGTTATGCAAATATCGTAATTGTGAACGAAACAGTGTAATAGAGCGTTTTTCAATACAAGTACGAATGTTAGGTTAGGTTAAGATATGAACCGTCGTAAAACCGCATTAAACAATTTCACTTAGTGAGATGCAGTGTTTTTCACCATTACAAGTTGGGAACTGCGATATCTAATGTGAAAGCGCTTGCAAACGTCGTTAGGTTAGGTTAGGTTAGGTTAGGTTAGGTTAGGTTAGGTTAGGTTACGTTAGGTTAGGTTTGGTTAGGTTAGGTTAGGTTAGGTTATGTTAGGTTAGGTTGGTTTAGGTAAGGTTAGGTTAGGTTAAGATATGAACCGCGCTAAAACCGCGTTAAACAATGTCACTTAGTGAGATGCAGTGTTTTTCACCATTACAAGTCGGGAACTGCGATATCTAATGTGAAAGCGCATGAACCCGTCGTAATCTTGTAGAAAATATTGTAAAGTAGCGAATAAAACGTTTTCTAACGATAGAAGTGCGAAGGTTCGGTTAGTTTGAGTTATGTTAGTTTAGGCTAGGTAGCGTCGTGAAACCACCAAAAACGACGTCATCTAATGAGATAGTGTTGTTTTAATGCGAGTACGAAACTGCGACAGGTAAAATGTTGTGAAAGCACTCAAAACGGCATGAACAAGCCAAATACTGCGTGTTGTATCGTTACAAGTGCGAAACTGCTATGTTGTGACATTCTCGGTAAAGCGCATGCAAGTATCGTGAAACCTTAAAGAACGATGTCATTTAGCGAGATACAGCGTTCTGTACTGTAATAAGTTGGTGAGAAACTGTGAGGTCAAGCAAATATCGTAATTGTGAACGAAACAGTGTAATTGAGCGTCTTTAGATACAAGTGCGAATGTTAGGTTAGGTTGACATATCAACCGTCGTAAAACCGCATTAAACAATGTCACTTAGTGAGATGTAGTGTTTTTCAACATTACAAGTCGGGAACTACGATATCTACTGTGAAAGCGCATGAAACCGTCGTAATCTTGTAGAAAACATTGTAAAGTTGCGAGTAAACGTTTTCTAACGATAGAAGTGCGAAGGTTAGGTTAGGTTAGGTTAGTTTAAGCTAGGTAGCGTCGTGAAACTACCAAAAACGACGTCATCTAACGACATAGTGTTGTTTTATTGCGAGTATTAAACTGCGATAGGGAAAATGTTGTGAATGCACACAAAACGGCATGAACAAGCCAAATACTGCGTGTTCTACCGTTACAAGTGCGAAACTGCTATATTGTGATATACTCGTTAAAGCGCATGCAAGCATCGTGAAACCTTAAAGAACGATGTCATTTAGCGAGATACAGCGTTCTGTACTGCAATAAGTTGGTGAAAAACTGTGAGGTTATGCAAATATCGTAATTGTGAACGAAACAGTGTAATAGAGCGTTTTTCAATACAAGTACGAATGTTAGGTTAGGTTAAGATATGAACCGTCGTAAAACCGCATTAAACAATGTCACTTAGTGAGATGCAGTGTTTTTCACCATTACAAGTTGGGAACTGCGATATCTAATGTGAAAGCACTTGCAAACGTCGTTAGGTTAGGTTAGGTTAGGTTAGGTTAGGTTACGTTAGGTTAGGTTTGGTTAGGTTAGGTTAGGTTAGGTTATGTTAGGTTAGGTTGGGTTAGGTTAGGTTAGGTTACGTTAGGTTAAGGTATGAACCGTCGTAAAACCGCAATAAACAATGTCACTTAGTGAGATGCAGTGTTTTTCACCTTTACAAGTTGGGAACTGCGATATCTAATGTGAAAGCGCTTGAAACCGTCGTAATGTTGTAGAAAGCAATGTAAAGTAGCGAATAAAACGTTTTCTAACGATAGAAGTGCGAAGGTTCAGTTAGTTTGAGTTATGTTAGTTTAAGCTAGGTAGCGTCGTGAAACCACCAAAAACGACGTCATCTAACGAGATAGTGTTGTTTTAATGCGAGTACGAAACTGCGACAGGTAAAATGTTGTGAAAGCACTCAAAACGGCATGAACAAGCCAAATACTGCGTGTTGTACCGTTACAAGTGCGAAACTGCTATGTTGTGACATTCTCGGTAAAGCGCATGCAAGTATCGTGAAACCTTAAAGAACGATGTCATTTAGCGAGATACAGCATTCTGTACTGTAATAAGTTGGTGAGAAACTGTGAGGTCAAGCAAATATCGTAATTGTGAACGATACAGTGTAATTGAGCGTCTTTAGATACAAGTGCGAATGTTAGGTTAGGTTGACATATCAACCGTCGTAAAACCGCATTAAACAATGTCACTTAGTGAGATGTAGTGTTTTTCAACATTACAAGTCGGGAACTACGATTTCTAATGTGAAAGCGCATGAAACCGTCGTAATCTTGTAGAAAACATTGTAAAGTTGAGAGTAAACGTTTTCTAACGATAGAAGTGCGAAGGTTAGGTTAGGTTAGGTTAGTTTAAGCTAGGTAGCGTCGTGAAACTACCAAAAACGACGTCATCTAACGAGATAGTGTTGTTTTATTGCGAGTATTAAACTGCGATAGGTGAAATGTTGTGAAAGCACACAAAACGGCATGAACAAGCCAAATACTGTGTGTTCTACCGTTACAAGTGCGAAACTGCTATATTGTGATATTCTCGTTAAAGCGCATGCAAGCATCGTGAAACCTTAAAGAACAATGTCATTTAGCGAGATACAGCGTTCTGTACTGCAATAAGTTGGTGAAAAACTGTGAGGTTATGCAAATATCCTAATTGTGAACGAAACAGTGTAATAGAGCGTTTTTTATTACAAGTGCGAATGTTAGGTTAGGTTAAGATATGAACCGTCGTAAAACCGCATTAATCAATGTCACTTAGAGAGATGCAGTGTTTTTCACCATTACAAGTCGGGAACTGCGATATCTAATGTGAAAGCGCTCGCAAACGTCGTTAGGTTAGGTTAGGTTAGGTTTGGTTAGGTTAGGTTAGGTTAGGTTAGGTTAGGGTATGTTAGGTAAGGTTTGGTTAGGTTAGGTTAGGTTAGTTTGGTTTAGGTAAGGTTAGGTTAGGTTAAGATATGAACCGCGCTAAAACCGCGTTAAACAATGTCACTTAGTGAGATGCTGTGTTTTTCACCATTACAAGTCGGGAACTGCGATATCTAATGTGAAAGCGCATGAAACCGTCGTAATCTTGTAGAAAACATTGTAAAGTAGCGAATAAAACGTTTTCTAACGATAGAAGTGCGAAGGTTCGGTTAGTTTGAGTTATGTTAGTTTAAGCTAGGTAGCGTCGTGAAACCACCAAAAACGACGTCATCTAACGAGATAGTGTTGTTTTAATGCGAGTACGAAACTGCGACAGGTAAAATGTTGTGAAAGCACTCAAAACGGCATGAACAAGCCAAATACTGCGTCTTGTACCGTTACAAGTGCGAAACTGCTATGTTGTGACATTCTCGGTAAAGCGCATGCAAGTATCGTGAAACCTTAAAGAACGATGTCATTTAGCGAGATACAGCGTTCTGTACTGTAATAAGTTGGTGAGAAACTGTGAGGTCAAGCAAATATCGTAATTGTGAACGATACAGTGTAATTGAGCGTCTTTAGATACAAGTGCGAATGTTAGGTTAGGTTGACATATCAACCGTCGTAAAACCGCATTAAACAATGTCACTTAGTGAGATGTAGTGTTTTTCAACATTACAAGTCGGGAACTACGATATCTAATGTGAAAGCGCATGAAACCGTCGTAATCTTGTAGAAAACATTGTAAAGTTGCGAGTAAACGTTTTCTAACGAGAGAAGTGCGAAGGTTAGGTTAGGTTAGGTTAGTTTAAGCTAGGTAGCGTCGTGAAACTACCAAAAACGACGTCATCTAACGAGATAGTGTTGTTTTATTGCGAGTATTAAACTGCGATAGGTAAAATGTTGTGAATGCACACAAAACGGCATGAACAAGCCAAATACTGCGTGTTCTACCGTTACAAGTGCGAAACTGCTATATTGTGATATTCTCGTTAAAGCGCATGCACGCATCGTGAAACCTCAAAGAACGATGTCATTTAGCGAGATACAGCGTTCTGTACTGCAATAAGTTGGTGAAAAACTGTGAGGTTATGCAAATATCGTAATTGTGAACGGAACAGTGTAATTGAGCGTCTTTAGATACAAGTGCGAATGTTAGGTTAGGTTGACATATCAACCGTCGTAAAACCGCATTAAACAATGTCACTTAGTGAGATGTAGTGTTTTTCAACATTACAAGTCGGGAACTACGATATCTAATGTGAAAGCGCATGAAACCGTCGTAATCTTGTAGAAAACATTGTAAAGTGGCGAGTAAAACGTTTTCTAACGATAGAAGTGCGACGGTTAGGTTAGGTTAGGTTAGTTTAAGCTAGGTAGCGTCGTGAAACTACCAAAAACGACGTCATCTAACGAGATAGTGTTGTTTTATTGCGAGTATTAAACTGCGATAGGTAAAATGTTGTGAATGCACACAAAACGGCATGAACAAGCCAAATACTGCGTGTTCTACCGTTACAAGTGCGAAACTGCTATATTGTGATATTCTCGTTAAAGCGCATGCAAGCATCGTGAAACCTTAAAGAACAATGTCATTTAGTGAGATACAGCGTTCTGTGCTGCAATAAGTTGGTGAAAAACTGTGAGGTTATGCAAATATCCTAATTGTGAACGAAACAGTGTAATAGAGCGTTTTTAGATACAAGTGCGAATGTTAGGTTAGGTTAAGATATGAACCGTCGTAAAACCGCATTAAACAATGTCAATTACTGAGATGCAGTGTTTTTCACCATTAAAAGTGGGGAACTGCGATATTTAATGTGAAAGCGCTTGCAACCGTCGTTAGGTTAGGTTAGGTTAGGTTAGGTTAGGTTTGGTTAGGTTAGGTTAGGTTAGGTTAGATTAGGTTAGGTTGGGTTGAGTTGGGTTAGGTTGGGTTGGGTTAGGTTAGGTTAGGTTAGGTTACGTTAGGTTAGGTTACGTTAGGTTAGGTTAGGTTAGGTTACGTTAGGTTAGGTTAGGTTAGGTAAGGATAATTTGGTTAGGTTAGGTAAGGTTAGGTTAGGTTAGGTTAGGTTGGGTTGGGTGTTGGGTTGGGTTGGGTTGGGTTAGGTTGGGTTAGGTTAGGTTAGGTTACGTTAGGTTAGGTTAGGTTAGGTTATGTTAGGTTATGTTAGGTTAGGTTAGGTTACGTTAGGTTAGGTTAGGTCAGGTAAGGTTAGGTTACGTTAGAATAGGTTAGGTTAGGTTACGTTAGGTTAGGTTAAGTTAGGTTAGGTTAGGTTTGGTTAGGTTAGGTTAGGTTAGCTTAGGTTAGGTTAGGTTGGGATGGGTTGGGTTAGGTTGGGTTAGGTTAGGTTAGGTTAGGTTGGGTTAGGTTAGTTTAGGTTAGGTTAGGTTAGGTTAGGTTAAGTTGGGTTGGGTTAGGTTAGGTTAGGTTAGGTAAGGTTAGGTTAGGTTAGGTTAGGTTAAGGTATGAACCGTCGTAAAACAGCATTAAACAATGTCACTTAGTGAGATGCAGTGTTTTAACCCTTACAAGTCGGGAACTGCGATATCTAATGTGAAAGCGCTTGAAACCGTCGTAATGTTGTAGAAAGCAATGTAAAGTAGCGAGTAAAACGTTTTCTAACGATAGAAGTGCGAAGGTTATGTTAGGTTGAGTTATGTTAGTTTAAGCCATGTAGCGTCGTGAAACCACCAAAAACGACGTCATCTAACGAGATAGTGTTGTTTTATTGCGAGTACAAAACTGCGATAGGTAAAATGTTGTGAAAGCACACAAAACGGTATGAACAAGCCAAATACTGCGTGTTGTACCGTTACAAGTGCGAAACTGCTATGTTGTGACATTCTCGGTAAAGCGCATGCAAGTATCGTGAAACCTTAAAGAACGATGTCATTTAGCGAGATACAGCGTTCTGTACTGTAATAAGTTGGCGAGAAACTGTGAGGTCAAGCAAATATCGTAATTGTGAACGAAACAGTGTAATTGAGCGTCTTTAGATACAAGTGCGAATGTTAGGTTAGGTTGACATATCAACCGTCGTAAAACCGCATTAAACAATGTCACTTAGTGAGATGTAGTGTTTTTCAACATTACAAGTCGGGAACTACGATATCTAATGTGAAAGCGCATGAAACCGTCGTAATCTTGTAGAAAACATTGTAAAGTGGCGAGTAAAACGTTTTCTAACGATAGAAGTGCGACGGTTAGGTTAGGTTAGGTTAGTTTAAGCTAGGTAGCGTCGTGAAACTACCAAAAACGACGTCATCTAACGAGATAGTGTTGTTTTATAGCGAGTATTAAACTGCGATAGGTGAAATGTTGTGAAAGCACACAAAACGGCATGAACAAGCCAAATACTGCGTGTTCTACCGTTACAAGTGCGAAACTGCTATATTGTGATATTCTCGTTAAAGCGCATGCAAGCATCGTGAAACCTTAAAGAACAATGTCATTTAGCGAGATACAGCGTTCTGTACTGCAATAAGTTGGTGAAAAACTGTGAGGTTATGCAAATATCCTAATTGTGAACGAAACAGTGTAATAGAGCGTTTTTTATTACAAGTGCGAATGTTAGGTTAGGTTAAGATATGAACCGTCGTAAAACCGCATTAATCAATGTCACTTAGAGAGATGCAGTGTTTTTCACCATTACAAGTCGGGAACTGCGATATCTAATGTGAAAGCGCTCGCAAACGTCGTTAGGTTAGGTTAGGTTAGGTTCTGTTAGGTTAGGTTAGGTTACGTTAGGTTAGGTTAGGTTAGGTTTGGTTAGGTTAGGTTAGGTTAGGTTAGGTTAGGGTATGTTAGGTAAGGTTTGGTTAGGTTAGGTTAGGTTAGTTTGGTTTAGGTAAGGTTAGGTTAGGTTAAGATAGGAACCGCGCTAAAACCGCGTTAAACAATGTCACTTAGTGAGATGCTGTGTTTTTCACCATTACAAGTCGGGAACTGCGATATCTAATGTGAAAGCGCATGAAACCGTCGTAATCTTGTAGAAAACATTGTAAAGTAGCGAATAAAACGTTTTCTAACGATAGAAGTGCGAAGGTTCGGTTAGTTTGAGTTATGTTAGTTTAAGCTAGGTAGCGTCGTGAAACCACCAAAAACGACGTCATCTAACGAGATAGTGTTGTTTTAATGCGAGTACGAAACTGCGACAGGTAAAATGTTGTGAAAGCACTCAAAACGGCATGAACAAGCCAAATACTGCGTCTTGTACCGTTACAAGTGCGAAACTGCTATGTTGTGACATTCTCGGTAAAGCGCATGCAAGTATCGTGAAACCTTAAAGAACGATGTCATTTAGCGAGATACAGCGTTCTGTACTGTAATAAGTTGGCGAGAAACTGTGAGGTCAAGCAAATATCGTAATTGTGAACGAAACAGTGTAATTGAGCGTCTTTAGATACAAGTGCGAATGTTAGGTTAGGTTGACATATCAACCGTCGTAAAACCGCATTAAACAATGTCACTTAGTGAGATGTAGTGTTTTTCAACATTACAAGTCGGGAACTACGATATCTAATGTGAAAGCGCATGAAACCGTCGTAATCTTGTAGAAAACATTGTAAAGTGGCGAGTAAAACGTTTTCTAACGATAGAAGTGCGACGGTTAGGTTAGGTTAGGTTAGTTTAAGCTAGGTAGCGTCGTGAAACTACCAAAAACGACGTCATCTAACGAGATAGTGTTGTTTTATAGCGAGTATTAAACTGCGATAGGTGAAATGTTGTGAAAGCACACAAAACGGCATGAACAAGCCAAATACTGTGTGTTCTACCGTTACAAGTGCGAAACTGCTATATTGTGATATTCTCGTTAAAGCGCATGCAAGCATCGTGAAACCTTAAAGAACAATGTCATTTAGCGAGATACAGCGTTCTGTACTGCAATAAGTTGGTGAAAAACTGTGAGGTTATGCAAATATCCTAATTGTGAACGAAACAGTGTAATAGAGCGTTTTTTATTACAAGTGCGAATGTTAGGTTAGGTTAAGATATGAACCGTCGTAAAACCGCATTAATCAATGTCACTTAGAGAGATGCAGTGTTTTTCACCATTACAAGTCGGGAACTGCGATATCTAATGTGAAAGCGCTCGCAAACGTCGTTAGGTTAGGTTAGGTTAGGTTCTGTTAGGTTAGGTTAGGTTACGTTAGGTTAGGTTAGGTTAGGTTTGGTTAGGTTAGGTTAGGTTAGGTTAGGTTAGGGTATGTTAGGTAAGGTTTGGTTAGGTTAGGTTAGGTTAGTTTGGTTTAGGTAAGGTTAGGTTAGGTTAAGATATGAACCGCGCTAAAACCGCGTTAAACAATGTCACTTAGTGAGATGCTGTGTTTTTCACCATTACAAGTCGGGAACTGCGATATCTAATGTGAAAGCGCATGAAACCGTCGTAATCTTGTAGAAAACATTGTAAAGTAGCGAATAAAACGTTTTCTAACGATAGAAGTGCGAAGGTTCGGTTAGTTTGAGTTATGTTAGTTTAAGCTAGGTAGCGTCGTGAAACCACCAAAAACGACGTCATCTAACGAGATAGTGTTGTTTTAATGCGAGTACGAAACTGCGACAGGTAAAATGTTGTGAAAGCACTCAAAACGGCATGAACAAGCCAAATACTGCGTCTTGTACCGTTACAAGTGCGAAACTGCTATGTTGTGACATTCTCGGTAAAGCGCATGCAAGTATCGTGAAACCTTAAAGAACGATGTCATTTAGCGAGATACAGCGTTCTGTACTGTAATAAGTTGGTGAGAAACTGTGAGGTCAAGCAAATATCGTAATTGTGAACGATACAGTGTAATTGAGCGTCTTTAGATACAAGTGCGAATGTTAGGTTAGGTTGACATATCAACCGTCGTAAAACCGCATTAAACAATGTCACTTAGTGAGATGTAGTGTTTTTCAACATTACAAGTCGGGAACTACGATATCTAATGTGAAAGCGCATGAAACCGTCGTAATCTTGTAGAAAACATTGTAAAGTTGCGAGTAAACGTTTTCTAACGAGAGAAGTGCGAAGGTTAGGTTAGGTTAGGTTAGTTTAAGCTAGGTAGCGTCGTGAAACTACCAAAAACGACGTCATCTAACGAGATAGTGTTGTTTTATTGCGAGTATTAAACTGCGATAGGTAAAATGTTGTGAATGCACACAAAACGGCATGAACAAGCCAAATACTGCGTGTTCTACCGTTACAAGTGCGAAACTGCTATATTGTGATATTCTCGTTAAAGCGCATGCACGCATCGTGAAACCTCAAAGAACGATGTCATTTAGCGAGATACAGCGTTCTGTACTGCAATAAGTTGGTGAAAAACTGTGAGGTTATGCAAATATCGTAATTGTGAACGGAACAGTGTAATTGAGCGTCTTTAGATACAAGTGCGAATGTTAGGTTAGGTTGACATATCAACCGTCGTAAAACCGCATTAAACAATGTCACTTAGTGAGATGTAGTGTTTTTCAACATTACAAGTCGGGAACTACGATATCTAATGTGAAAGCGCATGAAACCGTCGTAATCTTGTAGAAAACATTGTAAAGTGGCGAGTAAAACGTTTTCTAACGATAGAAGTGCGACGGTTAGGTTAGGTTAGGTTAGTTTAAGCTAGGTAGCGTCGTGAAACTACCAAAAACGACGTCATCTAACGAGATAGTGTTGTTTTATTGCGAGTATTAAACTGCGATAGGTAAAATGTTGTGAATGCACACAAAACGGCATGAACAAGCCAAATACTGCGTGTTCTACCGTTACAAGTGCGAAACTGCTATATTGTGATATTCTCGTTAAAGCGCATGCAAGCATCGTGAAACCTTAAAGAACAATGTCATTTAGTGAGATACAGCGTTCTGTGCTGCAATAAGTTGGTGAAAAACTGTGAGGTTATGCAAATATCCTAATTGTGAACGAAACAGTGTAATAGAGCGTTTTTAGATACAAGTGCGAATGTTAGGTTAGGTTAAGATATGAACCGTCGTAAAACCGCATTAAACAATGTCAATTACTGAGATGCAGTGTTTTTCACCATTAAAAGTGGGGAACTGCGATATTTAATGTGAAAGCGCTTGCAACCGTCGTTAGGTTAGGTTAGGTTAGGTTAGGTTAGGTTAGGTTTGGTTAGGTTAGGTTAGGTTAGGTTAGATTAGGTTAGGTTGGGTTGAGTTGGGTTAGGTTGGGTTGGGTTAGGTTAGGTTAGGTTAGGTTAGGTTACGTTAGGTTAGGTTACGTTAGGTTAGGTTAGGTTAGGTTACGTTAGGTTAGGTTAGGTTAGGTAAGGATAATTTGGTTAGGTTAGGTAAGGTTAGGTTAGGTTAGGTTAGGTTGGGTTGGGTGTTGGGTTGGGTTGGGTTGGGTTAGGTTGGGTTAGGTTAGGTTAGGTTACGTTAGGTTAGGTTAGGTTAGGTTACGTTAGGTTATGTTAGGTTAGGTTAGGTTACGTTAGGTTAGGTTAGGTCAGGTAAGGTTAGGTTACGTTAGAATAGGTTAGGTTAGGTTACGTTAGGTTAGGTTAAGTTAGGTTAGGTTAGGTTTGGTTAGGTTAGGTTAGGTTAGCTTAGGTTAGGTTAGGTTGGGATGGGTTGGGTTAGGTTGGGTTAGGTTAGGTTAGGTTAGGTTGGGTTAGGTTAGTTTAGGTTAGGTTAGGTTAGGTTAGGTTAAGTTGGGTTGGGTTAGGTTAGGTTAGGTTAGGTAAGGTTAGGTTAGGTTAGGTTAGGTTAAGGTATGAACCGTCGTAAAACAGCATTAAACAATGTCACTTAGTGAGATGCAGTGTTTTAACCCTTACAAGTCGGGAACTGCGATATCTAATGTGAAAGCGCTTGAAACCGTCGTAATGTTGTAGAAAGCAATGTAAAGTAGCGAGTAAAACGTTTTCTAACGATAGAAGTGCGAAGGTTATGTTAGGTTGAGTTATGTTAGTTTAAGCCATGTAGCGTCGTGAAACCACCAAAAACGACGTCATCTAACGAGATAGTGTTGTTTTATTGCGAGTACAAAACTGCGATAGGTAAAATGTTGTGAAAGCACACAAAACGGTATGAACAAGCCAAATACTGCGTGTTGTACCGTTACAAGTGCGAAACTGCTATGTTGTGACATTCTCGGTAAAGCGCATGCAAGTATCGTGAAACCTTAAAGAACGATGTCATTTAGCGAGATACAGCGTTCTGTACTGTAATAAGTTGGCGAGAAACTGTGAGGTCAAGCAAATATCGTAATTGTGAACGAAACAGTGTAATTGAGCGTCTTTAGATACAAGTGCGAATGTTAGGTTAGGTTGACATATCAACCGTCGTAAAACCGCATTAAACAATGTCACTTAGTGAGATGTAGTGTTTTTCAACATTACAAGTCGGGAACTACGATATCTAATGTGAAAGCGCATGAAACCGTCGTAATCTTGTAGAAAACATTGTAAAGTGGCGAGTAAAACGTTTTCTAACGATAGAAGTGCGACGGTTAGGTTAGGTTAGGTTAGTTTAAGATAGGTAGCGTCGTGAAACTACCAAAAACGACGTCATCTAACGAGATAGTGTTGTTTTATAGCGAGTATTAAACTGCGATAGGTGAAATGTTGTGAAAGCACACAAAACGGCATGAACAAGCCAAATACTGCGTGTTCTACCGTTACAAGTGCGAAACTGCTATATTGTGATATTCTCGTTAAAGCGCATGCAAGCATCGTGAAACCTTAAAGAACAATGTCATTTAGCGAGATACAGCGTTCTGTACTGCAATAAGTTGGTGAAAAACTGTGAGGTTATGCAAATATCCTAATTGTGAACGAAACAGTGTAATAGAGCGTTTTTTATTACAAGTGCGAATGTTAGGTTAGGTTAAGATATGAACTTCAGAAGAATGGTAAGTTGGGCTAGTTGGTACTGATCCATAAGGTATGTAACTGCGCAAAAAACTGACGGAAACAAGAAGGAGAGAAAAAGGACAGACAAGCGCAGACTATCAACTGACGCTTTATTGCAAGAACGAGGCAATATATATAATAGGCAGAAAAAAGCAAGAGGGGGCAAAGGGGGAGGAGAAAAAACACACGAGGGACCAAATCACCAAACTTAGGCACATCAAGCATAGCACACCCGTCATACAAAACCAAGATAGCTTAACTCCTTATCATGTATGGCCACAGAGGGAACACTAACACAAGACACAGATTTCTTGTGAATATGCGCAGCCTCAATAAGTTCGCGCACTCTTTGGTTCTTATGCCGGAACAACACAGAAGTATCACCGAACAGCGGAGCGCAGCCGCATTTCTTACAGTGGGCTGCCAGATGAAGGCCGGAGTGGCCTTTTAAAGAATTAAAATGTTCTCGAAGTCTAACATTTAGACAGCGACCTGTTTGTCCCACGTACACACGACCGCATGACAAGGGTATGGAGTAGACAACACCGGTGATACAAGATACATAATTATGAATATGACTAACATTGCATGTGTGTTGCTGGACATTTCGCTGATTCGCGACTCGTCTATCTACTTTGGCACATAAAGTGGATAACTTGTTCCTGGCAGAAATAACCACTTGGACATCATATCTTGATGCACATCATATCTATGGTGTAGAGTAAGGAGTGGTACGCCGACCCACCAGTTCTACAGGAATCGACTCCACAGACATTGGTGTGCTACCGCCGACCTTGCTACTGAGGCGCTCTGGAATTTAGTCCGCCCGACATTGCCTCCTCGTGAAAGGACTTCTGCTTCAAAAGGACACGTTGTTACGTTGGGGAATGTGCGTCTTCCGGACCAACACAGGCAGGTTCTTGAGCTAGGTCCCAAGTTTGCTTTCGAGCCTCGTCTGTCGAATGTTGAAAAGGTCAGTCTGGTGCACGATATTTCCCGCCATGTACCGGAGTGTGAAAAACAACGTTGTATTGGAGACTGCATGGATGCTATGGGTGTGCCGCCAGGCAGGCCTATAGGGCCGACTTTCAACTGGAAAGGAATGGTTGATTTTATAGCTAACAACGAACTTAGATTACTTGTTTCTGACAAAGAAGGTCAGTTCGTTGTTCTGCCGGAAGGCATGTATTGCGAGAAGGCATTACAAGCTGTACAAAAGAATTTCCGGACCACGTCAGTCAAGCCAGCGGAAAGGAAAAAACAAGCTGTAGCCTTGTTGCTCGATATGAACCTGCAGAAACTTGCGCAGTCTGTAAAGAAGGCGGATAAATTGCAGCTTGAAGTATTTTACACTGCAAAAACGCATAAGATTGGGATGCCTTTTCGCGCAATAATCACGGAACGCGACACGTGGCAGTATTGTGTGTCTGGTTTCTTGCAAACATGCTTAACGTCTCTATATATAGACGACCCGTACATTGCACCTAACTCGGAAACGATTGTCCAGTTCCTACGTGATGACAACCCCGTTGATTGTGACGCTGTGAGCATTGACGTAGAGGACCTTTTTTATTCTCTACCCCATAATCACCTTTTGACCGCAGTGAAAGAATGCATTACGTATCACAATGATGAACCTGCCTTCATAGGTTTAAGTGGTATGTCAGTTGAATCTTTCACGGAACTTTTGTTCTTTTACCTGGGGTCTTTATTCATTTTTTTCCAAGGTGAGGTGTACCTGCAGAGGAAGGGTGTTTGTATAGGGTCTAGGGTGGCACCGGTTTTAAGTGATATTTTTCTAAGTAGAGTTGATCGGGCGCTCCAACCGGTCTTGCAGGCTTCTGTAATCAGAGTTTTTCGTTATGTCGATGACTACATTGTGTTTTTCCGTAAGGGAACTGAAGATATGTCGGCAGGTATTCTAAAGAGGTTTGAGCAGTGTGGTCTTGGCCTGAAGTTTACTTCAGAATACCTAAAGGACCAGTGTATCCAATTTTTGGATCTGCAGCTGCAGTTCTCGCCCACCCATGTGTGTTGGTGCTATGCCCCTAGGTCCGTAAAACCTGTGCTGAACTACAAATCCGGCCATACGAAACTGGTTAAAAATGCCATTGCACTCTCATGTTTTAGCTCTGCACTGAAGAAATCCTGCACTCATTTAGTCGGTAACAGTTTTTCTGGGCAGGTGCAAAAACTGAGACAGGCAGGATATCCACGGGACTTATTGGTAAAGGTCTGCGAGAAGTTGATTAAGAAGTATAAAGGAGGTCCAGGTAATGGTTGTGACCTGGATGAGAAGGCGCAGCATAAAATTTTTGCTGTTCTTCCTTATATTCATGGTTTTACCCACCGCCTGAAAAAGGTTGCATCAAGATATGATGTCCAAGTGGTTATTTCTGCCAGGAACAAGTTATCCACTTTATGTGCCAAAGTAGATAGACGAGTCGCGAATCAGCGAAATGTCCAGCAACACACATGCAATGTTAGTCATATTCATAATTATGTATCTTGTATCACCGGTGTTGTCTACTCCATACCCTTGTCATGCGGTCGTGTGTACGTGGGACAAACAGGTCGCTGTCTAAATGTTAGACTTCGAGAACATTTTAATTCTTTAAAAGGCCACTCCGGCCTTCATCTGGCAGCCCACTGTAAGAAATGCGGCTGCGCTCCGCTGTTCGGTGATACTTCTGTGTTGTTCCGGCATAAGAACCAAAGAGTGCGCGAACTTATTGAGGCTGCGCATATTCACAAGAAATCTGTGTCTTGTGTTAGTGTTCCCTCTGTGGCCATACATGATAAGGAGTTAAGCTATCTTGGTTTTGTATGACGGGTGTGCTATGCTTGATGTGCCTAAGTTTGGTGATTTGGTCCCTCGTGTGTTTTTTCTCCTCCCCCTTTGCCCCCTCTTGCTTTTTTCTGCCTATTATATATATTGCCTCGTTCTTGCAATAAAGCGTCAGTTGATAGTCTGCGCTTGTCTGTCCTTTTTCTCTCCTTCTTGTTTCCGTCAGTTTTTTGCGCAGTTACATACCTTAAGATATGAACCGTCGTAAAACCGCATTAATCAATGTCACTTAGAGAGATGCAGTGTTTTTCACCATTACAAGTCGGGAACTGCGATATCTAATGTGAAAGCGCTCGCAAACGTCGTTAGGTTAGGTTAGGTTAGGTTCTGTTAGGTTAGGTTAGGTTACGTTAGGTTAGGTTAGGTTAGGTTTGGTTAGGTTAGGTTAGGTTAGGTTAGGTTAGGGTATGTTAGGTAAGGTTTGGTTAGGTTAGGTTAGGTTAGTTTGGTTTAGGTAAGGTTAGGTTAGGTTAAGATATGAACCGCGCTAAAACCGCGTTAAACAATGTCACTTAGTGAGATGCTGTGTTTTTCACCATTACAAGTCGGGAACTGCGATATCTAATGTGAAAGCGCATGAAACCGTCGTAATCTTGTAGAAAACATTGTAAAGTAGCGAATAAAACGTTTTCTAACGATAGAAGTGCGAAGGTTCGGTTAGTTTGAGTTATGTTAGTTTAAGCTAGGTAGCGTCGTGAAACCACCAAAAACGACGTCATCTAACGAGATAGTGTTGTTTTAATGCGAGTACGAAACTGCGACAGGTAAAATGTTGTGAAAGCACTCAAAACGGCATGAACAAGCCAAATACTGCGTCTTGTACCGTTACAAGTGCGAAACTGCTATGTTGTGACATTCTCGGTAAAGCGCATGCAAGTATCGTGAAACCTTAAAGAACGATGTCATTTAGCGAGATACAGCGTTCTGTACTGTAATAAGTTGGTGAGAAACTGTGAGGTCAAGCAAATATCGTAATTGTGAACGATACAGTGTAATTGAGCGTCTTTAGATACAAGTGCGAATGTTAGGTTAGGTTGACATATCAACCGTCGTAAAACCGCATTAAACAATGTCACTTAGTGAGATGTAGTGTTTTTCAACATTACAAGTCGGGAACTACGATATCTAATGTGAAAGCGCATGAAACCGTCGTAATCTTGTAGAAAACATTGTAAAGTTGCGAGTAAACGTTTTCTAACGAGAGAAGTGCGAAGGTTAGGTTAGGTTAGGTTAGTTTAAGCTAGGTAGCGTCGTGAAACTACCAAAAACGACGTCATCTAACGAGATAGTGTTGTTTTATTGCGAGTATTAAACTGCGATAGGTAAAATGTTGTGAATGCACACAAAACGGCATGAACAAGCCAAATACTGCGTGTTCTACCGTTACAAGTGCGAAACTGCTATATTGTGATATTCTCGTTAAAGCGCATGCACGCATCGTGAAACCTTAAAGAACGATGTCATTTAGCGAGATACAGCGTTCTGTACTGCAATAAGTTGGTGAAAAACTGTGAGGTTATGCAAATATCGTAATTGTGAACGGAACAGTGTAATTGAGCGTCTTTAGATACAAGTGCGAATGTTAGGTTAGGTTGACATATCAACCGTCGTAAAACCGCATTAAACAATGTCACTTAGTGAGATGTAGTGTTTTTCAACATTACAAGTCGGGAACTACGATATCTAATGTGAAAGCGCATGAAACCGTCGTAATCTTGTAGAAAACATTGTAAAGTGGCGAGTAAAACGTTTTCTAACGATAGAAGTGCGACGGTTAGGTTAGGTTAGGTTAGTTTAAGCTAGGTAGCGTCGTGATACTACCAAAAACGACGTCATCTAACGAGATAGTGTTGTTTTATAGCGAGTATTAAACTGCGATAGGTGAAATGTTGTGAAAGCACACAAAACGGCATGAACAAGCCAAATACTGCGTGTTCTACAGTTAAAAGTGCGAAACTGCTATATTGTGATATTCTCGTTAAAGCGCATGCAAGCATCGTGAAACCTTAAAGAACAATGTCATTTAGCGAGATACAGCGTTCTGTGCTGCAATAAGTTGGTGAAAAACTGTGAGGTTATGCAAATATCCTAATTGTGAACGAAACAGTGTAATAGAGCGTTTTTTATTACAAGTGCGAATGTTAGGTTAGGTTAAGATATGAACCGTCGTAAAACCGCATTAATCAATGTCACTTAGAGAGATGCAGTGTTTTTCACCATTACAAGTCGGGAACTGCGATATCTAATGTGAAAGCGCTTGCAAACGTCGTTAGGTTAGGTTAGGTTAGGTTAGGTTAGGTTACGTTAGGTTAGGTTAGGTTAGGTTTGGTTAGGTTAGGTTAGGTTAGGTTAGGGTATGTTAGGTAAGGTTTGGTTAGGTTAGGTTAGGTTAGGTTGGTTTAGGTAAGGTTAGGTTAGGTTAAGATAAGAACCGCGCTAAAACCGCGTTAAACAATGTCACTTAGTGAGATGCTGTGTTTTTCACCATTACAAGTCGGGAACTGCGATATCTAATGTGAAAGCGCATGAAACCGTCGTAATCTTGTAGAAAACATTGTAAAGTAGCGAATAAAACGTTTTCTAACGATAGAAGTGCGAAGGTTCGGTTAGTTTGAGTTATGTTAGTTTAAGCTAGGTAGCGTCGTGAAACCACCAAAAACGACGTCATCTAACGAGATAGTGTTGTTTTAATGCGAGTACGAAACTGCGACAGGTAAAATGTTGTGAAAGCACTCAAAACGGCATGAACAAGCCAAATACTGCGTGTTGTACCGTTACAAGTGCGAAACTGCTATGTTGTGACATTCTCGGTAAAGCGCATGCAAGTATCGTGAAACCTTAAAGAACGATGTCATTTAGCGAGATACAGCGTTCTGTACTGCAATAAGTTGGTGAAAAACTGTGAGGTTATGCAAATATCGTAATTGTGAACAAAACAGTGTAATAGAGCGTTTTTAGATACAAGTGCGAATGTTAGGTTAGGTTAAGATATGAACCGTCGTAAAACCGCATTAAACAATGTCAATTACTGAGATGCAGTGTTTTTCACCATTAAAAGTGGGGAACTGCGATATTTAATGTGAAAGCGCTTGCAACCGTCGTTAGGTTAGGTTAGGTTAGGTTAGGTTAGGTTTGGTTAGGTTAGGTTAGGTTAGGTTAGATTAGGTTAGGTTGGGTTGAGTTGGGTTAGGTTGGGTTGGGTTAGGTTAGGTTAGGTTAGGTTACGTTAGGTTAGGTTACGTTAGGTTAGGTTAGGTTAGGTTACGTTAGGTTAGGTTAGGTTAGGTAAGGATAATTTGGTTAGGTTAGGTAAGGTTAGGTTAGGTTAGGTTAGGTTAGGTTGGGTTGGGTGTTGGGTTGGGTTGGGTTGGGTTAGGTTGGGTTAGGTTAGGTTAGGTTACGTTAGGTTAGGTTAGGTTAGGTTACGTTAGGTTATGTTAGGTTAGGTTAGGTTACGTTAGGTTAGGTTAGGTCAGGTAAGGTTAGGTTACGTTAGAATAGGTTAGGTTAGGTTACGTTAGGTTAGGTTAAGTTAGGTTAGGTTAGGTTTGGTTAGGTTAGGTTAGGTTAGCTTAGGTTAGGTTAGGTTGGGATGGGTTGGGTTAGGTTGGGTTAGGTTAGGTTAGGTTAGGTTAGGTTGGGTTAGGTTAGTTTAGGTTAGGTTAGGTTAGGTTAGGTTAAGTTGGGTTGGGTTAGGTTAGGTTAGGTTAGGTAAGGTTAGGTTAGGTTAGGTTAGGTTAAGGTATGAACCGTCGTAAAACCGCATTAAACAATGTCACTTAGTGAGATGCAGTGTTTTAACCCTTACAAGTCGGGAACTGCGATATCTAATGTGAAAGCGCTTGCAAACGTCGTTAGGTTAGGTTAGGTTAGGTTAGGTTAGGTTAGGTTAGGTTAGGTTACGTTAGGTTAGGTTTGGTTAGGTTAGGTTAGGTTAGGTTATGTTAGGTTAGGTTGGTTTAGGTAAGGTTAGGTTAGGTTAAGATATGAACCGCGCTAAAACCGCGTTAAACAATGTCACTTAGTGAGATGCAGTGTTTTTCACCATTACAAGTCGGGAACTGCGATATCTAATGTGAAAGCGCATGAACCCGTCGTAATCTTGTAGAAAATATTGTAAAGTAGCGAATAAAACGTTTTCTAACGATAGAAGTGCGAAGGTTCGGTTAGTTTGAGTTATGTTAGTTTAGGCTAGGTAGCGTCGTGAAACCACCAAAAACGACGTCATCTAATGAGATAGTGTTGTTTTAATGCGAGTACGAAACTGCGACAGGTAAAATGTTGTGAAAGCACTCAAAACGGCATGAACAAGCCAAATACTGCGTGTTGTATCGTTACAAGTGCGAAACTGCTATGTTGTGACATTCTCGGTAAAGCGCATGCAAGTATCGTGAAACCTTAAAGAACGATGTCATTTAGCGAGATACAGCGTTCTGTACTGTAATAAGTTGGTGAGAAACTGTGAGGTCAAGCAAATATCGTAATTGTGAACGAAACAGTGTAATTGAGCGTCTTTAGATACAAGTGCGAATGTTAGGTTAGGTTGACATATCAACCGTCGTAAAACCGCATTAAACAATGTCACTTAGTGAGATGTAGTGTTTTTCAACATTACAAGTCGGGAACTACGATATCTACTGTGAAAGCGCATGAAACCGTCGTAATCTTGTAGAAAACATTGTAAAGTTGCGAGTAAACGTTTTCTAACGATAGAAGTGCGAAGGTTAGGTTAGGTTAGGTTAGTTTAAGCTAGGTAGCGTCGTGAAACTACCAAAAACGACGTCATCTAACGACATAGTGTTGTTTTATTGCGAGTATTAAACTGCGATAGGGAAAATGTTGTGAATGCACACAAAACGGCATGAACAAGCCAAATACTGCGTGTTCTACCGTTACAAGTGCGAAACTGCTATATTGTGATATACTCGTTAAAGCGCATGCAAGCATCGTGAAACCTTAAAGAACGATGTCATTTAGCGAGATACAGCGTTCTGTACTGCAATAAGTTGGTGAAAAACTGTGAGGTTATGCAAATATCGTAATTGTGAACGAAACAGTGTAATAGAGCGTTTTTCAATACAAGTACGAATGTTAGGTTAGGTTAAGATATGAACCGTCGTAAAACCGCATTAAACAATGTCACTTAGTGAGATGCAGTGTTTTTCACCATTACAAGTTGGGAACTGCGATATCTAATGTGAAAGCACTTGCAAACGTCGTTAGGTTAGGTTAGGTTAGGTTAGGTTAGGTTACGTTAGGTTAGGTTTGGTTAGGTTAGGTTAGGTTAGGTTATGTTAGGTTAGGTTGGGTTAGGTTAGGTTAGGTTACGTTAGGTTAAGGTATGAACCGTCGTAAAACCGCAATAAACAATGTCACTTAGTGAGATGCAGTGTTTTTCACCTTTACAAGTTGGGAACTGCGATATCTAATGTAAAGCGCTTGAAACCGTCGTAATGTTGTAGAAAGCAATGTAAAGTAGCGAATAAAACGTTTTCTAACGATAGAAGTGCGAAGGTTCAGTTAGTTTGAGTTATGTTAGTTTAAGCTAGGTAGCGTCGTGAAACCACCAAAAACGACGTCATCTAACGAGATAGTGTTGTTTTAATGCGAGTACGAAACTGCGACAGGTAAAATGTTGTGAAAGCACTCAAAACGGCATGAACAAGCCAAATACTGCGTGTTGTACCGTTACAAGTGCGAAACTGCTATGTTGTGACATTCTCGGTAAAGCGCATGCAAGTATCGTGAAACCTTAAAGAACGATGTCATTTAGCGAGATACAGCATTCTGTACTGTAATAAGTTGGTGAGAAATTGTGAGGTCAAGCAAATATCGTAATTGTGAACGATACAGTGTAATTGAGCGTCTTTAGATACAAGTGCGAATGTTAGGTTAGGTTGACATATCAACCGTCGTAAAACCGCATTAAACAATGTCACTTAGTGAGATGTAGTGTTTTTCAACATTACAAGTCGGGAACTACGATATCTAATGTGAAAGCGCATGAAACCGTCGTAATCTTGTAGAAAACATTGTAAAGTTGAGAGTAAACGTTTTCTAACGATAGAAGTGCGAAGGTTAGGTTAGGTTAGGTTAGTTTAAGCTAGGTAGCGTCGTGAAACTACCAAAAACGACGTCATCTAACGAGATAGTGTTGTTTTATTGCGAGTAATAAACTGCGATAGGTAAAATGTTGTGAATGCACACAAAACGGCATGAACAAGCCAAATACTGCGTGTTCTATCGTTACAAGTGCGAAACTGCTATATTGTGATATTCTCGTTAAAGCGCATGCAAGCATCGTGAAACCTTAAAGAACGATGTCATTTAGCGAGATACAGCGTTCTGTACTGCAATAAGTTGGTGAAAAACTGTGAGGTTATGCAAATATCGTAATTGTGAACGAAACAGTGTAATTGAGCGTCTTTAGATACAAGTGCGAATGTTAGGTTAGGTTGACATATCAACCGTCGTAAAACCGCATTAAACAATGTCACTTAGTGAGATGTAGTGTTTTTCAACATTACAAGTCGGGAACTACGATATCTAATGTGAAAGCGCATGAAACCGTCGTAATCTTGTAGAAAACATTGTAAAGTGGCGAGTAAACCGTTTTCTAACGATAGAAGTGCGACGGTTAGGTTAGGTTAGGTTAGTTTAAGCTAGGTAGCGTCGTGAAACTACCAAAAACGACGTCATCTAACGAGATAGTGTTGTTTTATAGCGAGTATTAAACTGCGATAGGTGAAATGTTGTGAAAGCACACAAAACGGCATGAACAAGCCAAATACTGCGTGTTCTACCGTTACAAGTGCGAAACTGCTATATTGTGATATTCTCGTTAAAGCGCATGCAAGCATCGTGAAACCTTAAAGAACAATGTCATTTAGCGAGATACAGCGTTCTGTACTGCAATAAGTTGGTGAAAAACTGTGAGGTTATGCAAATATCCTAATTGTGAACGAAACAGTGTAATAAAGCTTTTTTTATTACAAGTGCGAATGTTAGGTTAGGTTAAGATATGAACCGTCGTAAAACCGCATTAATCAATGTCACTTAGAGAGATGCAGTGTTTTTCACCATTACAAGTCGGGAACTGCGATATCTAATGTGAAAGCGCTCGCAAACGTCGTTAGGTTAGGTTAGGTTAGGTTAGGTTAGGTTACGTTAGGTTAGGTTAGGTTAGGTTTGGTTAGGTTAGGTTAGGTTAGGTTAGGTTAGGGTATGTTAGGTAAGGTTTGGTTAGGTTAGGTTAGGTTAGTTTGGTTTAGGTAAGGTTAGGTTAGGTTAAGATATGAACCGCGCTAAAACCGCGTTAAACAATGTCACTTAGTGAGATGCTGTGTTTTTCACCATTACAAGTCGGGAACTGCGATATCTAATGTGAAAGCGCAAGAAACCGTCGTAATCTTGTAGAAAACATTGTAAAGTAGCGAATAAAACGTTTTCTAACGATAGAAGTGCGAAGGTTCGGTTAGTTTGAGTTATGTTAGTTTAAGCTAGGTAGCGTCGTGAAACCACCAAAAACGACGTCATCTAACGAGATAGTGTTGTTTTAATGCGAGTACGAAACTGCGACAGGTAAAATGTTGTGAAAGCACTCAAAACGGCATGAACAAGCCAAATACTGCGTGTTGTACCGTTACAAGTGCGAAACTGCTATGTTGTGACATTCTCGGTAAAGCGCATGCAAGTATCGTGAAACCTTAAAGAACGATGTCATTTAGCGAGATACAGCATTCTGTACTGTAATAAGTTAATGAGAAACTGTGAGGTCAAGCAAATATCGTAATTGTGAACGATACAGTGTAATTGAGCGTCTTTAGATACAAGTGCGAATGTTAGGTTAGGTTGACATATCAACCGTCGTAAAACCGCATTAAACAATGTCACTTAGTGAGATGTAGTGTTTTTCAACATTACAAGTCGGGAACTACTATATCTAATGTGAAAGCGCATGAAACCGTCGTAATCTTGTAGAAAACATTGTAAAGTTGCGAGTAAACGTTTTCTAACGATAGAAGTGCGAAGGTTAGGTTAGGTTAGGTTAGTTTAAGCTAGGTAGCGTCGTGAAACTACCAAAAACGACGTCATCTAACGAGATAGTGATGTTTTATTGCGAGTATTAAACTGCGATAGGTAAAATGTTGTGAATGCACACAAAACAGCATGAACAAGCCAAATACTGCGTGTTCTACCGTTACAAGTGCGAAACTGCTATATTGTGATATTCTCGTTAAAGCGCATGCAAGCATCGTGAAACCTTAAAGAACGATGTCATTTAGCGAGATACAGCGTTCTGTACTGCAATAAGTTGGTGAAAAACTGTGAGGTTATGCAAATATCGTAATTGTGAACGAAACAGTGTAATTTAGCGTCTTTAGATACAAGTGCGAATGTTAGGTTAGGTTGACATATCAACCGTCGTAAAACCGCATTAAACAATGTCACTTAGTGAGATGTAGTGTTTTTCAACATTACAAGTCGGGAACTACGATATCTAATGTGAAAGCGCATGAAACCGTCGTAATCTTGTAGAAAACATTATAAAGTGGCGAGTAAAACGTTTTCTAACGATAGAAGTGCGAAGGTTAGGTTAGGTTAGGTTAGTTAAGCTAGGTAGCGTCGTGAAACTACCAAAAACGACGTCATCTAACGAGATAGTGTTGTTTTATAGCGAGTATTAAACTGCGATAGGTGAAATGTTGTGAAAGCACACAAATTGGCATGAACAAGCCAAATACTGCGTGTTCTACCGTTACAAGTGCGAAACGGCTATATTGTGATATTCTCGTTAAATCGCATGCAAGCATCGTGAAACCTTATAGAACAATGTCATTTAGCGAGATACAGCGTTCTGTACTGTAATAAGTTGGTGAGAAACTGTGAGGTCAAGCAAATATCGTAATTGTGAACGAAACAGTGTAATTGAGCGTATTTAGATACAAGTGCGAATGTTAGGTTAGGTTGAGATATCAACCGTCGTAAAACCGCATTAAACAATGTCACTTAGTGAGATGTAGTGTTTTTCAACATTACAAGTCGGGAACTACGATATCTAATGTGAAAGCGCATGAAACCGTCGTAATCTTGTAGAAAACATTGTAAAATTGCGAGTAAAACGTTTTCTAACGTTAGAAGTGCGAAGGTTAGGTTAGGTTAGGTTAGTTTAAGCTAGGTAGCGTCGTGAAACTACCAAAAACGACGTCATCTAACGAGATAGTGTTGTTTTATTGTGAGTATTAAACTGCGATAGGTGAAATGTGAATGCACACAAAACGGCATGAACAAGCCAAATACTGCGTGTTCTACCGTTACAAGTGCGAAACTGCTATATTGTGATATTCTCGTTAAAGCGCATGCAAGCATCGTGAAACCTTAAAGAACAATGTCATTTAGCGAGATACAGCGTTCTGTACTGCAATAAGTTGGTGAAAAACTGTGAGGTTATGCAAATATCGTAATTGTGAACGAAACAGTGTAATAGAGCGTTTTTCAATACAAGTACGAATGTTAGGTTAGGTTAAGATATGAACCGTCGTAAAACCGCATTAAACAATTTCACTTAGTGAGATGCAGTGTTTTTCACCATTACAAGTTGGGAACTGCGATATCTAATGTGAAAGCGCTTGCAAACGTCGTTAGGTTAGGTTAGGTTAGGTTAGGTTAGGTTAGGTTACGTTAGGTTAGGTTTGGTTAGGTTAGGTTAGGTTAGGTCATGTTAGGTTAGGTTGGTTTAGGTAAGGTTAGGTTAGGTTAAGATATGAACCGCGCTAAAACCGCGTTAAACAATGTCACTTAGTGAGATGCTGTGTTTTTCACCATTACAAGTCGGGAACTGCGATATCTAATGTGAAAGCGCATGAAACCGTCGTAATCTTGTAGAAAATATTGTAAAGTAGCGAATAAAACGTTTTCTAACGATAGAAGTGCGAAGGTTCGGTTAGTTTGAGTTATGTTAGTTTAAGCTAGGTAGCGTCGTGAAACCACCAAAAACGACGTCATCTAACGAGATAGTGTTGTTTTAATGCGAGTACGAAACTGCGACAGGTAAAATGTTGTGAAAGCACTCAAAACGGCATGAACAAGCCAAATACTGCGTGTTGTATCGTTACAAGTGCGAAACTGCTATGTTGTGACATTCTCGGTAAAGCGCATGCAAGTATCGTGAAACCTTAAAGAACGATGTCATTTAGCGAGATACAGCGTTCTGTACTGTAATAAGTTGGTGAGAAACTGTGAGGTCAAGAGAATATCGTAATTGTGAACGAAACAGTGTAATTGAGCGTCTTTAGATACAAGTGCGAATGTTAGGTTAGGTTGACATATCAACCGTCGTAAAACCGCATTAAACAATGTCACTTAGTGAGATGTAGTGTTTTTCAACATTACAAGTCGGGAACTACGATATCTACTGTGAAAGCGCATGAAACCGTCGTAATCTTGTAGAAAACATTGTAAAGTTGCGAGTAAACGTTTTCTAACGATAGAAGTGCGAAGGTTAGGTTAGGTTAGGTTAGTTTAAGCTAGGTAGCGTCGTGAAACTACCAAAAACGACGTCATCTAACGGCATAGTGTTGTTTTATTGCGAGTATTAAACTGCGATAGGGAAAATGTTGTGAATGCACACAAAACGGCATGAACAAGCCAAATACTGCGTGTTCTACCGTTACAAGTGCGAAACTGCTATATTGTGATATACTCGTTAAAGCGCATGCAAGCATCGTGAAACCTTAAAGAACGATGTCATTTAGCGAGATACAGCGTTCTGTACTGCAATAAGTTGGTGAAAAACTGTGAGGTTATGCAAATATCGTAATTGTGAACGAAACAGTGTAATAGAGCGTTTTTCAATACAAGTACGAATGTTAGGTTAGGTTAAGATATGAACCGTCGTAAAACCGCATTAAACAATGTCACCTAGTGAGATGCAGTGTTTTTCACCATTACAAGTTGGGAACTGCGATATCTAATGTGAAAGCACTTGCAAACGTCGTTAGGTTAGGTTAGGTTAGGTTAGGTTAGGTTAGGTTAGGTTACGTTAGGTTAGGTTTGGTTAGGTTAGGTTAGGTTAGGTTATGTTAGGTTAGGTTGGGTTAGGTTAGGTTAGGTTACGTTAGGTTAAGGTATGAACCGTCGTAAAACCGCAATAAACAATGTCACTTAGTGAGATGCAGTGTTTTTCACCTTTACAAGTTGGGAACTGCGATATCTAATGTGAAAGCGCTTGAAACCGTCGTAATGTTGTAGAAAGCAATGTAAAGTAGCGAATAAAACGTTTTCTAACGATAGAAGTGCGAAGGTTCAGTTAGTTTGAGTTATGTTAGTTTAAGCTAGGTAGCGTCGTGAAACCACCAAAAACGACGTCATCTAACGAGATAGTGTTGTTTTAATGCGAGTACGAAACTGCGACAGGTAAAATGTTGTGAAAGCACTCAAAACGGCATGAACAAGCCAAATACTGCGTGTTGTACCGTTACAAGTGCGAAACTGCTATGTTGTGACATTCTCGGTAAAGCGCATGCAAGTATCGTGAAACCTTAAAGAACGATGTCATTTAGCGAGATACAGCATTCTGTACTGTAATAAGTTAATGAGAAACTGTGAGGTCAAGCAAATATCGTAATTGTGAACGATACAGTGTAATTGAGCGTCTTTAGATACAAGTGCGAATGTTAGGTTAGGTTGACATATCAACCGTCGTAAAACCGCATTAAACAATGTCACTTAGTGAGATGTAGTGTTTTTCAACATTACAAGTCGGGAACTACGATATCTAATGTGAAAGCGCATGAAACCGTCGTAATCTTGTAGAAAACAGTGTAAAGTTGCGAGTAAACGTTTTCTAACGATAGAAGTGCGAAGGTTAGGTTAAGTTAGGTTAGTTTAAGCTAGGTAGCGTCGTGAAACTACCAAAAACGACGTCATCTAACGAGATAGTGTTGTTTTATTGCGAGTATTAAACTGCGATAGGTAAAATGTTGTGAATGCACACAAAACAGCATGAACAAGCCAAATACTGCGTGTTCTACCGTTACAAGTGCGAAACTGCTATATTGTGATATTCTCGTTGAAGCGCATGCAAGCATCGTGAAACCTTAAAGAACGATGTCATTTAGCGAGATACAGCGTTCTGTACTGCAATAAGTAGGTGAAAAACTGTGAGGTTATGCAAATATCGTAATTGTGAACGAAACAGTGTAATTTAGCGTCTTTAGATACAAGTGCGAATGTTAGGTTAGGTTGACATATCAACCGTCGTAAAACCGCATTAAACAATGTCACTTAGTGAGATGTAGTGTTTTTCAACATTACAAGTCGGGAACTACGATATCTAATGTGAAAGCGCATGAAACCGTCGTAATCTTGTAGAAAACATTGTAAAGTGGCGAGTAAAACGTTTTCTAACGATAGAAGTGCGACGGTTAGGTTAGGTTAGGTTAGTTTAAGCTAGGTAGCGTCGTGAAACTACCAAAAACGACGTCATCTAACGAGATAGTGTTGTTTTATAGCGAGTATTAAACTGCGATAGGTGAAATGTTGTGAAAGCACACAAAACGGCATGAACAAGCCAAATACTGCGTGTTCTACCGTTACAAGTGCGAAACTGCTATATTGTGATATTCTCGTTAAAGCGCATGCAAGCATCGTGAAACCTTAAAGAACAATGTCATTTAGCGAGATACAGCGTTCTGTGCTGCAATAAGTTGGTGAAAAACTGTGAGCTTATGCACATATCCTAATTGTGAACGAAACAGTGTAATAGAGCGTTTTTTAATACAAGTGCGAATGTTAGGTTAGGTTAAGATATGAACCGTCGTAAAACCGCATTAATCAATGTCACTTAGTGAGATGCAGTGTTTTTCACCATTACAAGTCGGGAACTGCGATATCTAATGTGAAAGCGCTTGCAAACGTCGTTAGGTTAGGTTAGGTTAGGTTAGGTTAGGTTAGGTTACGTTAGGTTAGGTTAGGTTAGGTTTGGTTAGGTTAGGTTAGGTTAGGTTAGGTTAGGGTATGTTAGGTAAGGTTTGGTTAGGTTAGGTTAGGTTAGGTTGGTTTAGGTAAGGTTAGGTTAGGTTAAGATATGAACCGCGCTAAAACCGCGTTAAACAATGTCACTTAGTGAGATGCTGTGTTTTTCACCATTACAAGTCGGGAACTGCGATATCTAATGTGAAAGCGCATGAAACCGTCGTAATCTTGTAGAAAACATTGTAAAGTAGCGAATAAAACGTTTTCTAACGATAGAAGTGCGAAGGTTCGGTTAGTTTGAGTTATGTTAGGTTAAGCTAGGTAGCGTCGTGAAACCACCAAAAACGACGTCATCTAACGAGATAGTGTTGTTTTAACGCGAGTACGAAACTGCGACAGGTAAAATGTTGTGAAAGCACTCAAAACGGCATGAACAAGCCAAATACTGCGTGTTGTACCGTTACAAGTGCGAAACTGCTATGTTGTGACATTCTCGGTAAAGCGCATGCAAGTATGGTGAAACCTTAAAGAACGATGTCATTTAGCGAGATACAGCATTCTGTACTGTAATAAGTTGGTGAGAAACTGTGAGGTCAAGCAAATATCGTAATTGTGAACGATACAGTGTAATTGAGCGTCTTTAGATACAAGTGCGAATGTTAGGTTAGGTTGACATATCAACCGTCGTAAAACCGCATTAAACAATGTCACTTAGTGAGATGTAGTGTTTTTCAACATTACAAGTCGGGAACTACGATACCTAATGTGAAAGCGCATGAAACCGTCGTAATCTTGTAGAAAACATTGTAAAGTTGCGAGTAAACGTTTTCTAACGATAGAAGTGCGAAGGTTAGGTTAGGTTAGGTTAGTTTAAGCTAGGTAGCGTCGTGAAACTACCAAAAACGACGTCATCTAACGAGATAGTGTTGTTTTATTGCGAGTATTAAACTGCGATAGGTAAAATGTTGTGAATGCACACAAAACGGCATGAACAAGCCAAATACTGCGTGTTCTACCGTTACAAGTGCGAAACTGCTATATTGTGTTATTCTCGTTAAAGCGCATGCAAGCATCGTGAAACCTTAAAGAACGATGTCATTTAGCGAGATACAGCGTTCTGTACTGCAATAAGTTGGTGAAAAACTGTGAGGTTATGCAAATATCGTAATTGTGAACGAAACAGTGTAATAGAGCGTTTTTCAATACAAGTACGAATGTTAGGTTAGGTTAAGATATGAACCGTCGTAAAACCGCATTAAACAATGTCACTTAGTGAGATGCAGTGTTTTTCACCATTACAAGTGGGGAACTGCGATATTTATTGTGAAAGCGCTTGCAACCGTCGTTAGGTTAGGTTAGGTTAGGTTAGGTTTGGTTAGGTTAGGTTAGGTTAGATTAGGTTAGATTAGGTTAGGTTGGGTTGAGTTGGGTTAGGTTAGGTTAGGTTAGGTTAGGTTGGGTTAGGTTAGGTTAGGTTAGGTTAGGTTACGTTAGGTTAGGTTACGTTAGGTTAGGTTAGGTTAGGTTACGTTAGGTTAGGTTAGGTTAGGTAAGGATAATTTGGTTAGGTTAGGTAAAGTTAGGTTAGGTTAGGTTAGGTTGGGTTGGGTGTTGTTGGGTTGGGTTGGGTTGGGTTAGGTTGGGTTAGGTTAGGTTAGGTTACGTTAGGTTAGGTTAGGTTAGGTTACGTTAGGTTATGTTAGGTTAGGTTAGGTTACGTTAGGTTAGGTTAGGTCAGGTAAGGTTAGGTTACGTTAGAATAGGTTAGGTTAGGTTACGTTAGGTTAGGTTAAGTTAGGTTAGGTTAGGTTTGGTTAGGTTAGGTTAGGTTAGCTTAGGTTAGGTTAGGTTGGGTTGGGTTAGGTTGGGTTAGGTTAGGTTAGGTTAGGTTAGGTGGGTTAGGTTAGTTTAGGCTAGGTTAGGTTAGGTTAGGTTAAGTTGGGTTGGGTTAGGTTAGGTTAGATTAGGTAAGGTTAGGTTAGGTTAGGTTAGGTTAGGTTAAGGTATGAAGCGTCGTAAAACCGCATTAAACAATGTCACTTAGTGAGATGCAGTGTTTTTCACCTTTACAAGTTGGGAACTGTGATATCTAATGTGAAAGCGCTTGAAACCGTCGTAATGTTGTAGAAAGCAATGTAAAGTAGCAAGTAAAACGTTTTCTAACGATAGAAGTGCGAAGGTCATGTTAGGTTATGTTAGTTTAAGCTAGGTAGCGTCGTGAAACTACCAAAAACAACGTCATCTAACGAGATAGTG
Organism: Rhipicephalus microplus; assembly: GCF_043290135.1. NCBI lineage: Eukaryota > Metazoa > Arthropoda > Arachnida > Ixodida > Ixodidae > Rhipicephalus > Rhipicephalus microplus. The sequence continues at coordinate 321,798 of NW_027464690.1, read as the reverse complement.
TTGTTTTATTGCGAGTACGAAACTGCGATAGGTGAAATGTTGTGAAAGCACACAAAACGGCATGAACAAGCCAAATACTGCGTGTTGTACCGTTACAAGTGCGAAACTGCTATGTTGTGATATTCTCGTTAAAGCGCATGCAAGCATCGTGAAACCTTAAAGAACGATGTCATTTAGCGAGATACAGCGTTCTGTACTGCAATAAGTTGGTGAAAAACTGTGAGGTTATGCAAATATCCTAATTGTGAACGAAACAGTGTAATAGAGCGTTTTTTAATACAAGTGCGAATGTTAGGTTAGGTTAAGATATGAACCGTCGTAAAACCGCATTAAACAATGTCACTTAGTGAGATGCAGTGTTTTTCACCATTACAAGTTGGGAACTGCGATATCTAATGTGAAAGCACTTGCAAACGTCGTTAGGTTAGGTTAGGTTTGGTTAGGTTAGGTTAGGTTAGGTTAGGTTATGTTAGGTTAGGTTGGGTTAGGTTAGGTTAGGTTACGTTAGGTTAAGGTATGAACCGTCGTAAAACCGCAATAAACAATGTCACTTAGTGAGATGCAGTGTTTTTCACCTTTATACAAGTTGGGAACTGCGATATCTAATGTGAAAGCGCTAGAAACCGTCGTAATGTTGTAGAAAGCAATGTAAAGTAGCGAGTAAAACGTTTTCTAACGATAGAAGTGCGAAGGTTATGTTAGGTTGAGTTATGTTAGTTTAAGCTAGGTAGCGTCGTGAAACCACCAAAAACGACGTCGTCTAACGAGATAGTTGTTTTATTGCGAGTACGAAACTGCGATAGGTAAAATGTTGTGAAAGCACACAAAACGGCATGAACAAGCCAAATACTGCGTGTTGTACCGTTACAAGTGCGAAAGTGCTATGTTGTGACATTCTCGGTAAAGCGCATGCAAGTATCGTGAAACCTTAAAGAACGATGTCAGTTAGCGAGATACAGCGTTCTGTACTGTAATAAGTTGGTGAGAAACTGTGAGGTCAAGCAAATATCGTAATTTTGAACGAAACAGTGTAATTGAGCGTCTTTAGATACAAGTGCGAATGTTAGGTTAGGTTGACATATCAACCGTCGTAAAACCGCATTAAACAATGTCACTTAGTGAGATGTAGTGTTTTTCAACATTACAAGTCGGGAACTACGATATCTAATGTGAAAGCGCATGAAACCGTCGTAATCTTGTAGAAAACAGTGTAAAGTTGCGAGTAAACGTTTTCTAACGATAGAAGTGCGAAGGTTAGGTTAAGTTAGGTTAGTTTAAGCTAGGTAGCGTCGTGAAACTACCAAAAACGACGTCATCTAACGAGATAGTGTTGTTTTATTGCGAGTATTAAACTGCGATAGGTAAAATGTTGTGAATGCACACAAAACAGCATGAACAAGCCAAATACTGCGTGTTCTACCGTTACAAGTGCGAAACTGCTATATTGTGATATTCTCGTTGAAGCGCATGCAAGCATCGTGAAACCTTAAAGAACGATGTCATTTAGCGAGATACAGCGTTCTGTACTGCAATAAGTAGGTGAAAAACTGTGAGGTTATGCAAATATCGTAATTGTGAACGAAACAGTGTAATTTAGCGTCTTTAGATACAAGTGCGAATGTTAGGTTAGGTTGACATATCAACCGTCGTAAAACCGCATTAAACAATGTCACTTAGTGAGATGTAGTGTTTTTCAACATTACAAGTCGGGAACTACGATATCTAATGTGAAAGCGCATGAAACCGTCGTAATCTTGTAGAAAACATTGTAAAGTGGCGAGTAAAACGTTTTCTAACGATAGAAGTGCGACGGTTAGGTTAGGTTAGGTTAGTTTAAGCTAGGTAGCGTCGTGAAACTACCAAAAACGACGTCATCTAACGAGATAGTGTTGTTTTATAGCGAGTATTAAACTGCGATAGGTGAAATGTTGTGAAAGCACACAAAACGGCATGAACAAGCCAAATACTGCGTGTTCTACCGTTACAAGTGCGAAACTGCTATATTGTGATATTCTCGTTAAAGCGCATGCAAGCATCGTGAAACCTTAAAGAACAATGTCATTTAGCGAGATACAGCGTTCTGTGCTGCAATAAGTTGGTGAAAAACTGTGAGCTTATGCACATATCCTAATTGTGAACGAAACAGTGTAATAGAGCGTTTTTTAATACAAGTGCGAATGTTAGGTTAGGTTAAGATATGAACCGTCGTAAAACCGCATTAATCAATGTCACTTAGTGAGATGCAGTGTTTTTCACCATTACAAGTCGGGAACTGCGATATCTAATGTGAAAGCGCTTGCAAACGTCGTTAGGTTAGGTTAGGTTAGGTTAGGTTAGGTTAGGTTACGTTAGGTTAGGTTAGGTTAGGTTTGGTTAGGTTAGGTTAGGTTAGGTTAGGTTAGGGTATGTTAGGTAAGGTTTGGTTAGGTTAGGTTAGGTTAGGTTGGTTTAGGTAAGGTTAGGTTAGGTTAAGATATGAACCGCGCTAAAACCGCGTTAAACAATGTCACTTAGTGAGATGCTGTGGTTTTCACCATTACAAGTCGGGAACTGCGATATCTAATGTGAAAGCGCATGAAACCGTCGTAATCTTGTAGAAAACATTGTAAAGTAGCGAATAAAACGTTTTCTAACGATAGAAGTGCGAAGGTTCGGTTAGTTTGAGTTATGTTAGGTTAAGCTAGGTAGCGTCGTGAAACCACCAAAAACGACGTCATCTAACGAGATAGTGTTGTTTTAACGCGAGTACGAAACTGCGACAGGTAAAATGTTGTGAAAGCACTCAAAACGGCATGAACAAGCCAAATACTGCGTGTTGTACCGTTACAAGTGCGAAACTGCTATGTTGTGACATTCTCGGTAAAGCGCATGCAAGTATGGTGAAACCTTAAAGAACGATGTCATTTAGCGAGATACAGCATTCTGTACTGTAATAAGTTGGTGAGAAACTGTGAGGTCAAGCAAATATCGTAATTGTGAACGATACAGTGTAATTGAGCGTCTTTAGATACAAGTGCGAATGTTAGGTTAGGTTGACATATCAACCGTCGTAAAACCGCATTAAACAATGTCACTTAGTGAGATGTAGTGTTTTTCAACATTACAAGTCGGGAACTACGATACCTAATGTGAAAGCGCATGAAACCGTCGTAATCTTGTAGAAAACATTGTAAAGTTGCGAGTAAACGTTTTCTAACGATAGAAGTGCGAAGGTTAGGTTAGGTTAGGTTAGTTTAAGCTAGGTAGCGTCGTGAAACTACCAAAAACGACGTCATCTAACGAGATAGTGTTGTTTTATTGCGAGTATTAAACTGCGATAGGTAAAATGTTGTGAATGCACACAAAACGGCATGAACAAGCCAAATACTGCGTGTTCTACCGTTACAAGTGCGAAACTGCTATATTGTGTTATTCTCGTTAAAGCGCATGCAAGCATCGTGAAACCTTAAAGAACGATGTCATTTAGCGAGATACAGCGTTCTGTACTGCAATAAGTTGGTGAAAAACTGTGAGGTTATGCAAATATCGTAATTGTGAACGAAACAGTGTAATAGAGCGTTTTTCAATACAAGTACGAATGTTAGGTTAGGTTAAGATATGAACCGTCGTAAAACCGCATTAAACAATGTCACTTAGTGAGATGCAGTGTTTTTCACCATTACAAGTGGGGAACTGCGATATTTATTGTGAAAGCGCTTGCAACCGTCGTTAGGTTAGGTTAGGTTAGGTTAGGTTTGGTTAGGTTAGGTTAGGTTAGCTTAGGTTAGATTAGGTTAGGTTGGGTTGAGTTGGGTTAGGTTAGGTTAGGTTAGGTTAGGTTAGGTTGGGTTAGGTTAGGTTAGGTTACGTTAGGTTAGGTTACGTTAGGTTAGGTTAGGTTAGGTTACGTTAGGTTAGGTTAGGTTAGGTAAGGATAATTTGGTTAGGTTAGGTAAAGTTAGGTTAGGTTAGGTTAGGTTGGGTTGGGTGTTGTTGGGTTGGGTTGGGTTGGGTTAGGTTGGGTTAGGTTAGGTTAGGTTACGTTAGGTTAGGTTAGGTTAGGTTACGTTAGGTTATGTTAGGTTAGGTTAGGTTACGTTAGGTTAGGTTAGGTCAGGTAAGGTTAGGTTACGTTAGAATAGGTTAGGTTAGGTTACGTTAGGTTAGGTTAAGTTAGGTTAGGTTAGGTTTGGTTAGGTTAGGTTAGGTTAGCTTAGGTTAGGTTAGGTTGGGTTGGGTTGGGTTAGGTTGGGTTAGGTTAGGTTAGGTTAGGTTAGGTGGGTTAGGTTAGTTTAGGCTAGGTTAGGTTAGGTTAGGTTAAGTTGGGTTGGGTTAGGTTAGGTTAGATTAGGTAAGGTTAGGTTAGGTTAGGTTAGGTTAGGTTAAGGTATGAAGCGTCGTAAAACCGCATTAAACAATGTCACTTAGTGAGATGCAGTGTTTTTCACCTTTACAAGTTGGGAACTGTGATATCTAATGTGAAAGCGCTTGAAACCGTCGTAATGTTGTAGAAAGCAATGTAAAGTAGCAAGTAAAACGTTTTCTAACGATAGAAGTGCGAAGGTCATGTTAGGTTATGTTAGTTTAAGCTAGGTAGCGTCGTGAAACTACCAAAAACAACGTCATCTAACGAGATAGTGTTGTTTTATTGCGAGTACGAAACTGCGATAGGTGAAATGTTGTGAAAGCACACAAAACGGCATGAACAAGCCAAATACTGCGTGTTGTACCGTTACAAGTGCGAAACTGCTATGTTGTGATATTCTCGTTAAAGCGCATGCAAGCATCGTGAAACCTTAAAGAACGATGTCATTTAGCGAGATACAGCGTTCTGTACTGCAATAAGTTGGTGAAAAACTGTGAGGTTATGCAAATATCCTAATTGTGAACGAAACAGTGTAATAGAGCGTTTTTTAATACAAGTGCGAATGTTAGGTTAGGTTAAGATATGAACCGTCGTAAAACCGCATTAAACAATGTCACTTAGTGAGATGCAGTGTTTTTCACCATTACAAGTTGGGAACTGCGATATCTAATGTGAAAGCACTTGCAAACGTCGTTAGGTTAGGTTAGGTTTGGTTAGGTTAGGTTAGGTTAGGTTAGGTTATGTTAGGTTAGGTTGGGTTAGGTTAGGTTAGGTTACGTTAGGTTAAGGTATGAACCGTCGTAAAACCGCAATAAACAATGTCACTTAGTGAGATGCAGTGTTTTTCACCTTTATACAAGTTGGGAACTGCGATATCTAATGTGAAAGCGCTAGAAACCGTCGTAATGTTGTAGAAAGCAATGTAAAGTAGCGAGTAAAACGTTTTCTAACGATAGAAGTGCGAAGGTTATGTTAGGTTGAGTTATGTTAGTTTAAGCTAGGTAGCGTCGTGAAACCACCAAAAACGACGTCGTCTAACGAGATAGTTGTTTTATTGCGAGTACGAAACTGCGATAGGTAAAATGTTGTGAAAGCACACAAAACGGCATGAACAAGCCAAATACTGCGTGTTGTACCGTTACAAGTGCGAAAGTGCTATGTTGTGACATTCTCGGTAAAGCGCATGCAAGTATCGTGAAACCTTAAAGAACGATGTCAGTTAGCGAGATACAGCGTTCTGTACTGTAATAAGTTGGTGAGAAACTGTGAGGTCAAGCAAATATCGTAATTTTGAACGAAACAGTGTAATTGAGCGTCTTTAGATACAAGTGCGAATGTTAGGTTAGGTTGACATATCAACCGTCGTAAAACCGCATTAAACAATGTCACTTAGTGAGATGTAGTGTTTTTCAACATTACAAGTCGGGAACTACGATATCTAATGTGAAAGCGCATGAAACCGTCGTAATCTTGTAGAAAACATTGTAAAATTGCGAGTAAAACGTTTTCTAACGATAGAAGTGCGAAGGTTAGGTTAGGTTAGGTTAGTTAAGCTAGGTAGCGTCGTGAAACTACCAAAAACGACGTCATCTAACGAGATAGTGTTGTTTTATAGCGAGTATTAAACTGCGATAGGTGAAATGTTGTGAAAGCACACAAAACGGCATGAACAAGCCAAATACTGCGTGTTCTACCGTTACAAGTGCGAAACTGCTATATTGTGATATTCTCGTTAAAGCGCATGCAAGCATCGTGAAACCTTAAAGAACAATGTCATTTAGCGAGATATAGCGTTCTGTACTGCAATAAGTTGGTGAAAAACTGTGAGGTTATGCAAATATCCTAATTGTGAACGAAACAGTGTAATAGAGCGTTTTTTAATACAAGTGCGAATGTTAGGTTAGGTTAAGATATGAACCGTCGTAAAACCGCATTAATCAATGTCACTTAGTGAGATGCAGTGTTTTTCACCATTACAAGTCGGGAACTGCGATATCTAATGTGAAAGCGCTTGCAAACGTCGTTAGGTTAGGTTAGGTTAGGTTAGGTTAGGTTAGGTTAGGTTAGGTTTGGTTAGGTTAGGTTAGGTTAGGTTAGGTTAGGTTATGTTAGGTAAGGTTTGGTTAGGTTAGGTTAGGTTAGGTTGGTTTAGGTAAGGTTAGGTTAGGTTAAGATATGAACCGCGCTAAAACCGCGTTAAACAATGTCACTTAGTGAGATGCTGTGTTTTTCACCATTACAAGTCGGGAACTGCGATATCTAATGTGAAAGCGCATGAAACCGTCGTAATCTTGTAGAAAACATTGTAAAGTAGCGAATAAAACGTTTTCTAACGATAGAAGTGCGAAGGTTCGGTTAGTTTGAGTTATGTTAGTTTAAGCTAGGTAGCGTCGTGAAACCACCAAAAACGACGTCATCTAACGAGATAGTGTTGTTTTAATGCGAGTACGAAACTGCGACAGGTAAAATGTTGTGAAAGCACTCAAAACGGCATGAACAAGCCAAATACTGCGTGTTGTACCGTTACAAGTGCGAAACTGCTATGTTGTGACATTCTCGGTAAAGCGCATGCAAGTATCGTGAAACCTTAAAGAACGATGTCATTTAGCGAGATACAGCGTTCTGTACTGTAATAAGTTGGTGAGAAACTGTGAGGTCAAGCAAATATCGTATATGTGAACGAAACAGTGTAATTGAGCGTCTTTAGATACAAGTGCGAATGTTAGGTTAGGTTGACATATCAACCGTCGTAAAACCGCATTAAACAATGTCACTTAGTGAGATGTAGTGTTTTTCAACATTACAAGTCGGGAACTACGATATCTAATGTGAAAGCGCATGAAACCGTCGTATTCTTGTAGAAAACATTGTAAAGTTGCGAGTAAACGTTTTCTAACGATAGAAGTGCGAAGGTTAGGTTAGGTTAGGTTAGTTTAAGCTAGGTAGCGTCGTGAAACTACCAAAAACGACGTCATCTAACGAGATAGTGTTGTTTTATTGCGAGTATTAAACTGCGATAGGTAAAATGTGAATGCACACAAAATGGCATGAACAAGCCAAATACTGCGTGTTCTACCGTTACAAGTGCGAAACTGCTATATTGTGATATTCTCGTTAAAGCGCATGCAAGCATCGTGAAACCTTAAAGAACGATGTCATTTAGCGAGATACAGCGTTCTGTACTGCAATAAGTTGGTGAAAAACTGTGAGGTTATGCAAATATCGTAATTGTGAACGAAACAGTGTAATAGAGCGTTTTTCAATACAAGTACGAATGTTAGGTTAGGTTAAGATATGAACCGTCGTAAAACCGCATTAAACAATGTCACTTAGTGAGATGCAGTGTTTTTCACCATTACAAGTTGGGAACTGCGATATCTAATGTGAAAGCACTTGCAAACGTCGTTAGGTTAGGTTAGGTTAGGTTAGGTTAGGTTACGTTAGGTTAGGTTTGGTTAGGTTAGGTTAGGTTAGGTTATGTTAGGTTAGGTTGGGTTAGGTTAGGTTAGTTTACGTTAGGTTAAGGTATGAACCGTCGTAAAACCGCAATAAACAATGTCACTTAGTGAGATGCAGTGTTTTTCACCTTTACAAGTTGGGAACTGCGATATCTAATGTGAAAGCGCTTGAAACCGTCGTAATGTTGTAGAAAGCAATGTAAAGTAGCGAGTAAAACGTTTTCTAACGATAGAAGTGCGAAGGTTATGTTAGGTTGAGTTATGTTAGTTTAAGCCATGTAGCGTTGTGAAACCACCAAAAACGACGTCATCTAACGAGATAGTGTTGTTTTATTGCGAGTACAAAACTGCGATAGGTAAAATGTGAAAGCACACAAAACGGCATGAACAAGCCAAATACTGCGTGTTGTACCGTTACAAGTGCGAAACTGCTATATTGTGATATTCTCGTTAAAGCGCATGCAAGCATCGTGAAACCTTAAAGAACAATGTCATTTAGCGAGATACAGCGTTCTGTACTGCAATAAGTTGGTGAAAAACTGTGAGGTTATGCAAATATCCTAATTGTGAACGAAACAGTGTAATAGAGCGTTTTTTATTACAAGTGCGAATGTTAGGTTAGGTTAAGATATGAACCGTCGTAAAACCGCATTAATCAATGTCACTTAGAGAGATGCAGTGTTTTTCACCATTACAAGTCGGGAACTGCGATATCTAATGTGAAAGCGCTCGCAAACGTCGTTAGGTTAGGTTAGGTTAGGTTAGGTTAGGTTAGGTTACGTTAGGTTAGGTTAGGTTAGGTTTGGTTAGGTTAGGTTAGGTTAGGTTAGGTTAGGGTATGTTAGGTAAGGTTTGGTTAGGTTAGGTTAGGTTAGTTTGGTTTAGGTAAGGTTAGGTTAGGTTAAGATATGAACCGCGCTAAAACCGCGTTAAACAATGTCACTTAGTGAGATGCTGTGTTTTTCACCATTACAAGTCGGGAACTGCGATATCTAATGTGAAAGCGCATGAAACCGTCGTAATCTTGTAGAAAACATTGTAAAGTAGCGAATAAAACGTTTTCTAACGATAGAAGTGCGAAGGTTCGGTTAGTTTGTTATGTTAGTTTAAGCTAGGTAGCGTCGTGAAACCACCAAAAACGACGTCATCTAACGAGATAGTGTTGTTTTAATGCGAGTACGAAACTGCGACAGGTAAAATGTTGTGAAAGCACTCAAAACGGCATGAACAAGCCAAATACTGCGTCTTGTACCGTTACAAGTGCGAAACTGCTATGTTGTGACATTCTCGGTAAAGCGCATGCAAGTATCGTGAAACCTTAAAAACGATGTCATTTAGCGAGATACAGCGTTCTGTACTGTAATAAGTTGGTGAGAAACTGTGAGGTCAAGCAAATATCGTAATTGTGAACGATACAGTGTAATTGAGCGTCTTTAGATACAAGTGCGAATGTTAGGTTAGGTTGACATATCAACCGTCGTAAAACCGCATTAAACAATGTCACTTAGTGAGATGTAGTGTTTTTCAACATTACAAGTCGGGAACTACGATATCTAATGTGAAAGCGCATGAAACCGTCGTAATCTTGTAGAAAACATTGTAAAGTTGCGAGTAAACGTTTTCTAACGATAGAAGTGCGAAGGTTAGGTAGGTTAGGTTAGTTTAAGCTAGGTAGCGTCGTGAAACTACCAAAAACGACGTCATCTAACGAGATAGTGTTGTTTTATTGCGAGTATTAAACTGCGATAGGTAAAATGTGAATGCACACAAAACGGCATGAACAAGCCAAATACTGCGTGTTCTACCGTTACAAGTGCGAAACTGCTATATTGTGATATTCTCGTTAAAGCGCATGCAAGCATCGTGAAACCTTAAAGAACAATGTCATTTAGCGAGATACAGCGTTCTGTGCTGCAATAAGTTGGTGAAAAACTGTGAGGTTATGCAAATATCCTAATTGTGAACGAAACAGTGTAATAGAGCGTTTTTTAATACAAGTGCGAATGTTAGGTTAGGTTAAGATATGAACCGTCGTAAAACCGCATTAATCAATGTCACTTAGTGAGATGCAGTGTTTTTCACCATTACAAGTCGGGAACTGCGATATCTAATGTGAAAGCGCTTGCAAACGTCGTTAGGTTAGGTTAGGTTAGGTTAGGTTAGGTTACGTTAGGTTAGGTTAGGTTAGGTTTGGTTAGGATAGGTTAGGTTAGGTTAGGTTAGGGTATGTTAGGTAAGGTTTGGTTAGGTTAGGTTAGGTTAGGTTGGTTTAGGTAAGGTTAGGTTAGGTTAAGATATGAACCGCGCTAAAACCGCGTTAAACAATGTCACTTAGTGAGATGCTGTGTTTTTCACCATTACAAGTCGGGAACTGCGATATCTAATGTGAAAGCGCATGAAACCGTCGTAATCTTGTAGAAAACATTGTAAAGTAGCGAATAAAACGTTTTCTAACGATAGAAGTGCGAAGGTTCGGTTAGTTTGAGTTATGTTAGTTTAAGCTAGGTAGCGTCGTGAAACCACCAAAAACGACGTCATCTAACGAGATAGTGTTGTTTTAATGCGAGTACGAAACTGCGACAGGTAAAATGTTGTGAAAGCACTCAAAACGGCATGATCAAGCCAAATACTGCGTGTTGTACCGTTACAAGTGCGAAACTGCTATGTTGTGACATTCTCGGTAAAGCGCATGCAAGTATCGTGAAACCTTAAAGAACGATGTCATTTAGCGAGATACAGCGTTCTGTACTGCAATAAGTTGGTGAAAAACTGTGAGGTTATGCAAATATCGTAATTGTGAACAAAACAGTGTAATAGAGCGTTTTTAGATACAAGTGCGAATGTTAGGTTAGGTTAAGATATGAACCGTCGTAAAACCGCATTAAACAATGTCAATTACTGAGATGCAGTGTTTTTCACCATTAAAAGTGGGGAACTGCGATATTTAATGTGAAAGCGCTTGCAACCGTCGTTAGGTTAGGTTAGGTTAGGTTAGGTTAGGTTAGGTTAGGTTTGGTTAGGTTAGGTTAGGTTAGGTTAGGTTAGATTAGGTTAGGTTGGGTTGAGTTGGGTTAGGTTAGGTTAGGTTAGGTTGGGTTGGGTTAGGTTAGGTTAGGTTAGGTTAGGTTACGTTAGGTTAGGTTACGTTAGGTTAGGTTAGGTTAGGTTAGGTTAGGTAAGGATAATTTGGTTAGGTTAGGTAAGGTTAGGTTAGGTTAGGTTAGGTTGGGTTGGGTGTTGGGTTGGGTTGGGTTGGGTTAGGTTGGGTTAGGTTAGGTTAGGTTACGTTAGGTTAGGTTAGGTTAGGTTAAGTAAGGTTATGTTAGGTTAGGTTAGGTTACGTTAGGTTAGGTTAGGTCAGGTAAGGTTAGGTTACGTTAGAATAGGTTAGGTTGGGTTACGTTAGGTTAGGTTAAGTTAGGTTAGGTTAGGTTAGGTTAGCTTAGGTTAGGTTAGGTTGGGATGGGTTGGGTTAGGTTGGGTTAGGTTAGGTTAGGTTAGGTTAGGTTGGGTTAGGTTAGTTTAGGTTAGGTTAGGTTAGGTTAGGTTAAGTTGGGTTGGGTTAGGTTAGGTAAGGTTAGGTTAGGTTAGGTTAGGTTAAGGTATGAACCGTCGTAAAACCGCATTAAACAATGTCACTTAGTGAGATGCAGTGTTTTAACCCTTACAAGTCGGGAACTGCGATATCTAATGTGAAAGCGCTTGCAAACGTCGTTAGGTTAGGTTAGGTTAGGTTAGGTTAGGTTTGGTTAGGTTAGGTTAGGTTAGGTTAGGGTATGTTAGGTAAGGTTTGGTTAGGTTAGGTTAGGTTAGGTTGGGTGAGGTAAGGTTAGGTTAGGTTAAGATATGAACCGCGCTAAAACCGCATTAAACAATGTCACTTAGTGAGATGCTGTGTTTTCCACCATTACAAGTCGGGAACTGCGATATCTAATGTGAAAGCGCATGAAACCGTCGTAATCTTGTAGAAAACATTGTAAAGTAGCGAATAAAACGTTTTCTAACGATAGAAGTGCGAAGGTTCGGTTAGATTGAGCTAGGTAGCGTCGTGAAACCACCAAAAACGATGTCATCTAACGAGATAGTGTTGTTTTATTGCGAGTACGAAACTGCGATAGGTGAAATATTGGGAAAGCACACAAAATGGCATGAACTAGCCAGATACTGCGTCTTGTGCCGTTACAAGTGCGAAACTGCTTTATTGTGATATTCTCGTTAAAGCGCATGCAAGTATCGTGAAACCTTAAAGAACGATGTCATCTAGCGAGATACAGCGTTCTGTACTGTAATAAGTTGGTGAGAAACTGTGAGGTCAAGCAAATATCGTAATTGTGAACGAAACAGTGTAATTGAGCGTATTTAGATACAAGTGCGAATGTTAGGTTAGGTTGAGATATCAACCGTCGTAAAACCGCATTAAACAATGTCACTTAGTGAGATGTAGTGTTTTTCAACATTACAAGTCGGGAACTACAATATCTAATGTGAAAGCGCATGAAACCGTCGTAATCTTGTAGAAAACATTGTAAAATTGCGAGTAAAACGTTTTCTAACGTTAGAAGTGCGAAGGTTAGGTTAGGTTAGGTTAGTTTAAGCTAGGTAGCGTCGTGAAACTACCAAAAACGACGTCATCTAACGAGATAGTGTTGTTTTATTGCGAGTATTAAACTGCGATAGGTGAAATGTTGTGAAAGCACACAAAACGGCATGAACAAGCCAAATACTGCGTGTTCTACCGTTACAAGTGCGAAACTGCTATATTGTGATATTCTCGTTAAAGCGCATGCAAGCATCGTGAAACTTTAAAGAACAATGTCATTTAGCGAGATACAGCGTTCTGTGCTGCAATAAGTTGGTGAAAAACTGTGAGGTTATGCAAATATCCTAATTTTGAACGAAACAGTGTAATAGAGCGTTTTTTAATACAAGTGCGAATGTTAGGTTAGGTTAAGATATGAACCGTCGTAAAACCGCATTAATCAATGTCACTTAGTGAGATGCAGTGTTTTTCACCATTACAAGTCGGGAACTGCGATATCTAATGTGAAAGCGCTTGCAAACGTCGTTAGGTTAGGTTAGGTTAGGTTAGGTTAGGTTAGGTTACGTTAGGTTAGGTTAGGTTAGGTTTGGTTAGGTTAGGTTAGGTTAGGTTAGGTTAGGGTATGTTAGGTAAGGTTTGGTTAGGTTAGGTTAGGTTAGGTTGGTTTAGGTAAGGTTAGGTTAGGTTAAGATATGAACCGCGCTAAAACCGCGTTAAACAATGTCACTTAGTGAGATGCTGTGTTTTTCACCATTACAAGTCGGGAACTGCGATATCTAATGTGAAAGCGCATGAAACCGTCGTAATCTTGTAGGAAACATTGTAAAGTAGCGAATAAAACGTTTTCTAACGATAGAAGTGCGAAGGTTCGGTTAGTTTGAGTTATGTTAGTTTAAGCTAGGTAGCGTCGTGAAACCACCAAAAACGACGTCATCTAACGAGATAGTGTTGTTTTATTGCGAGTACGAAACTGCGACAGGTAAAATGTTGTGAAAGCACTCAAAACGGCATGAACAAGCCAAATACTGCGTGTTGTACCGTTACAAGTGCGAAACTGCTATGTTGTGACATTCTCGGTAAAGCGCATGCAAGTATCGTGAAACCTTAAAGAACGATGTCATTTAGCGAGATACAGCGTTCTGTACTGCAATAAGTTGGTGAAAAACTGTGAGGTTATGCAAATATCGTAATTGTGAACAAAACAGTGTAATAGAGCGTTTTTAGATACAAGTGCGAATGTTAGGTTAGGTTAAGATATGAACCGTCGTGAAACCGCATTAAACAATGTCAATTACTGAGATGCAGTGTTTTTCACCATTAAAAGTGGGGAACTGCGATATTTAATGTGAAAGCGCTTGCAACCGTCGTTAGGTTAGGTTAGGTTAGGTTAGGTTAGGTTAGGTTAGGTTTGGTTAGGTTAGGTTAGGTTAGGTTAGATTAGGTTAGGTTGGGTTGAGTTGGGTTAGGTTAGGTTAGGTTAGGTTAGGTTGGGTTGGGTTAGGTTAGGTTAGGTTAGGTTAGGTTACGTTAGGTTAGGTTACGTTAGGTTAGGTTAGGTTAGGTTACGTTAGGTTAGGTTAGGTTAGGTAAGGATAATTTGGTTAGGTTAGGTAAGGTTAGGTTAGGTTAGGTTAGGTTGGGTTGGGTGTTGGGTTGGGTTGGGTTGGGTTAGGTTGGGTTAGGTTAGGTTAGGTTACGTTAGGTTAGGTTAGGTTAGGTTACGTTAGGTTATGTTAGGTTAGGTTAGGTTACGTTAGGTTAGGTTAGGTCAGGTAAGGTTAGGTTACGTAGAATAGGTTAGGTTAGGTTACGTTAGGTTAGGTTAAGTTAGGTTAGGTTAGGTTTGGTTAGGTTAGGTTAGGTTAGCTTAGGTTAGGTTAGGTTGGGATGGGTTGGGTTAGGTTGGGTTAGGTTAGGTTAGGTTAGGTTAGGTTGGGTTAGGTTAGTTTAGGTTAGGTTAGGTTAGGTTAGGTTAAGTTGGGTTGGGTTAGGTTAGGTTAGGTTAGGTAAGGTTAGGTTAGGTTAGGTTAGGTTAAGGTATGAACCGTCGTAAAACCGCATTAAACAATGTCACTTAGTGAGATGCAGTGTTTTAACCCTTACAAGTCGGGAACTGCGATATCTAATGTGAAAGCGCTTGCAAACGTCGTTAGGTTAGGTTAGGTTAGGTTAGGTTAGGTTTGGTTAGGTTAGGTTAGGTTAGGGTATGTTAGGTAAGGTTTGGTTAGGTTAGGTTAGGTTAGGTTGGGTGAGGTAAGGTTAGGTTAGGTTAAGATATGAACCGCGCTAAAACCGCATTAAACAATGTCACTTAGTGAGATGCTGTGTTTTCCACCATTACAAGTCGGGAACTGCGATATCTAATGTAAAAGCGCATGAAACCGTCGTAATCTTGTAGAAAACATTGTAAAGTAGCGAATAAAACGTTTTCTAACGATAGAAGTGCGAAGGTTCGGTTAGATTGAGCTAGGTAGCGTCGTGAAACCACCAAAAACGATGTCATCTAACGCGATAGTGTTGTTTTATTGCGAGTACGAAACTGCGATAGGTGAAATATTGGGAAAGCACACAAAATGGCATGAACTAGCCAGATACTGCGTCTTGTGCCGTTACAAGTGCGAAACTGCTTTATTGTGATATTCTCGTTAAAGCGCATGCAAGTATCGTGAAACCTTAAAGAACGATGTCATCTAGCGAGATACAGCGTTCTGTACTGTAATAAGTTGGTGAGAAACTGTGAGGTCAAGCAAATATCGTAATTGTGAACGAAACAGTGTAATTGAGCGTATTTAGATACAAGTGCGAATGTTAGGTTAGGTTGAGATATCAACCGTCGTAAAACCGCATTAAACAATGTCACTTAGTGAGATGTAGTGTTTTTCAACATTACAAGTCGGGAACTACAATATCTAATGTGAAAGCGCATGAAACCGTCGTAATCTTGTAGAAAACATTGTAAAATTGCGAGTAAAACGTTTTCTAACGTTAGAAGTGCGAAGGTTAGGTTAGGTTAGGTTAGTTTAAGCTAGGTAGCGTCGTGAAACTACCAAAAACGACGTCATCTAACGAGATAGTGTTGTTTTATTGCGAGTATTAAACTGCGATAGGTGAAATGTTGTGAAAGCACACAAAACGGCATGAACAAGCCAAATACTGCGTGTTCTACCGTTACAAGTGCGAAACTGCTATATTGTGATATTCTCGTTAAAGCGCATGCAAGCATCGTGAAACTTTAAAGAACAATGTCATTTAGCGAGATACAGCGTTCTGTGCTGCAATAAGTTGGTGAAAAACTGTGAGGTTATGCAAATATCCTAATTTTGAACGAAACAGTGTAATAGAGCGTTTTTTAATACAAGTGCGAATGTTAGGTTAGGTTAAGATATGAACCGTCGTAAAACCGCATTAATCAA
The DNA here is from genome assembly GCF_043290135.1 of Rhipicephalus microplus. Lineage (NCBI taxonomy): Eukaryota > Metazoa > Arthropoda > Arachnida > Ixodida > Ixodidae > Rhipicephalus > Rhipicephalus microplus. Next base: position 306,042 of record NW_027464690.1, on the reverse strand, counting down.
TGTCACTTAGTGAGATGCAGTGTTTTTCACCATTACAAGTCGGGAACTGCGATATCTAATGTGAAAGCGCTTGCAAACGTCGTTAGGTTAGGTTAGGTTAGGTTAGGTTAGGTTAGGTTACGTTAGGTTAGGTTAGGTTAGGTTTGGTTAGGTTAGGTTAGGTTAGGTTAGGTTAGGGTATGTTAGGTAAGGTTTGGTTAGGTTAGGTTAGGTTAGGTTGGTTTAGGTAAGGTTAGGTTAGGTTAAGATATGAACCGCGCTAAAACCGCGTTAAACAATGTCACTTAGTGAGATGCTGTGTTTTTCACCATTACAAGTCGGGAACTGCGATATCTAATGTGAAAGCGCATGAAACCGTCGTAATCTTGTAGGAAACATTGTAAAGTAGCGAATAAAACGTTTTCTAACGATAGAAGTGCGAAGGTTCGGTTAGTTTGAGTTATGTTAGTTTAAGCTAGGTAGCGTCGTGAAACCACCAAAAACGACGTCATCTAACGAGATAGTGTTGTTTTATTGCGAGTACGAAACTGCGACAGGTAAAATGTTGTGAAAGCACTCAAAACGGCATGAACAAGCCAAATACTGCGTGTTGTACCGTTACAAGTGCGAAACTGCTATGTTGTGACATTCTCGGTAAAGCGCATGCAAGTATCGTGAAACCTTAAAGAACGATGTCATTTAGCGAGATACAGCGTTCTGTACTGCAATAAGTTGGTGAAAAACTGTGAGGTTATGCAAATATCGTAATTGTGAACAAAACAGTGTAATAGAGCGTTTTTAGATACAAGTGCGAATGTTAGGTTAGGTTAAGATATGAACCGTCGTGAAACCGCATTAAACAATGTCAATTACTGAGATGCAGTGTTTTTCACCATTAAAAGTGGGGAACTGCGATATTTAATGTGAAAGCGCTTGCAACCGTCGTTAGGTTAGGTTAGGTTAGGTTAGGTTAGGTTAGGTTAGGTTTGGTTAGGTTAGGTTAGGTTAGGTTAGATTAGGTTAGGTTGGGTTGAGTTGGGTTAGGTTAGGTTAGGTTAGGTTAGGTTGGGTTGGGTTAGGTTAGGTTAGGTTAGGTTAGGTTACGTTAGGTTAGGTTACGTTAGGTTAGGTTAGGTTAGGTTACGTTAGGTTAGGTTAGGTTAGGTAAGGATAATTTGGTTAGGTTAGGTAAGGTTAGGTTAGGTTAGGTTAGGTTGGGTTGGGTGTTGGGTTGGGTTGGGTTGGGTTAGGTTGGGTTAGGTTAGGTTAGGTTACGTTAGGTTAGGTTAGGTTAGGTTACGTTAGGTTATGTTAGGTTAGGTTAGGTTACGTTAGGTTAGGTTAGGTCAGGTAAGGTTAGGTTACGTAGAATAGGTTAGGTTAGGTTACGTTAGGTTAGGTTAAGTTAGGTTAGGTTAGGTTTGGTTAGGTTAGGTTAGGTTAGCTTAGGTTAGGTTAGGTTGGGATGGGTTGGGTTAGGTTGGGTTAGGTTAGGTTAGGTTAGGTTAGGTTGGGTTAGGTTAGTTTAGGTTAGGTTAGGTTAGGTTAGGTTAAGTTGGGTTGGGTTAGGTTAGGTTAGGTTAGGTAAGGTTAGGTTAGGTTAGGTTAGGTTAAGGTATGAACCGTCGTAAAACCGCATTAAACAATGTCACTTAGTGAGATGCAGTGTTTTAACCCTTACAAGTCGGGAACTGCGATATCTAATGTGAAAGCGCTTGCAAACGTCGTTAGGTTAGGTTAGGTTAGGTTAGGTTAGGTTTGGTTAGGTTAGGTTAGGTTAGGGTATGTTAGGTAAGGTTTGGTTAGGTTAGGTTAGGTTAGGTTGGGTGAGGTAAGGTTAGGTTAGGTTAAGATATGAACCGCGCTAAAACCGCATTAAACAATGTCACTTAGTGAGATGCTGTGTTTTCCACCATTACAAGTCGGGAACTGCGATATCTAATGTAAAAGCGCATGAAACCGTCGTAATCTTGTAGAAAACATTGTAAAGTAGCGAATAAAACGTTTTCTAACGATAGAAGTGCGAAGGTTCGGTTAGATTGAGCTAGGTAGCGTCGTGAAACCACCAAAAACGATGTCATCTAACGCGATAGTGTTGTTTTATTGCGAGTACGAAACTGCGATAGGTGAAATATTTGGAAAGCACACAAAATGGCATGAACTAGCCAGATACTGCGTCTTGTGCCGTTACAAGTGCGAAACTGCTTTATTGTGATATTCTCGTTAAAGCGCATGCAAGTATCGTGAAACCTTAAAGAACGATGTCATCTAGCGAGATACAGCGTTCTGCACTGTAATAAGTTGGTGAGAAACTGTGAGGTCAAGCAAATATCGTAATTGTGAACGAAACAGTGTAATTGAGCGTATTTAGATACAAGTGCGAATGTTAGGTTAGGTTGAGATATCAACCGTCGTAAAACCGCAATAAACAATGTCACTTAGTGAGATGTAGTGTTTTTCAACATTACAAGTCGGGAACTACGATATCTAATGTGAAAGCGCATGAAACCGTCGTAATCTTGTAGAAAACATTGTAAAATTGCGAGTAAAACGTTTTCTAACGTTAGAAGTGCGAAGGTTAGGTTAGGTTAGGTTAGTTTAAGCTAGGTAGCGTCGTGAAACTACCAAAAACGACGTCATCTAACGAGATAGTGTTGTTTTATTGCGAGTATTAAACTGCGATAGGTGAAATGTGAATGCACACAAAACGGCATGAACAAGCCAAATACTGCGTGTTCTACCGTTACAAGTGCGAAACTGCTATATCGTGATATTCTCGTTAAAGCGCATGCAAGCATCGTGAAACCTTAAAGAACAATGTCATTTAGCGAGATACAGCGTTCTGTACTGCAATAAGTTGGTGAAAAACTGAGGTTATGCAAATATCGTAATTGTGAACGAAACAGTGTAATAGAGCGTTTTTCAATACAAGTACGAATGTTAGGTTAGGTTAAGATATGAACCGTCGTAAAACCGCATTAAACAATGTCACTTAGTGAGATGCAGTGTTTTTCACCATTACAAGTTGGGAACTGCGATATCTAATGTGAAAGCACTTGCAAACGTCGTTAGGTTAGGTTAGGTTAGGTTAGGTTAGGTTACGTTAGGTTAGGTTTGGTTAGGTTAGGTTAGGTTAGGTTATGTTAGGTTAGGTTGGGTTAGGTTAGGTTAGTTTACGTTAGGTTAAGGTATGAACCGTCGTAAAACCGCAATAAACAATGTCACTTAGTGAGATGCAGTGTTTTTCACCTTTACAAGTTGGGAACTGCGATATCTAATGTGAAAGCGCTTGAAACCGTCGTAATGTTGTAGAAAGCAATGTAAAGTAGCGAGTAAAACGTTTTCTAACGATAGAAGTGCGAAGGTTATGTTAGGTTGAGTTATGTTAGTTTAAGCCATGTAGCGTTGTGAAACCACCAAAAACGACGTCATCTAACGAGATAGTGTTGTTTTATTGCGAGTACAAAACTGCGATAGGTAAAATGTGAAAGCACACAAAACGGCATGAACAAGCCAAATACTGCGTGTTGTACCGTTACAAGTGCGAAACTGCTATGTTGTGACATTCTCGGTAAAGCGCATGCAAGTATCGTGAAACCTTAAAGAACGATGTCATTTAGCGAGATACAGCGTTCTGTACTGTAATAAGTTGGCGAGAAACTGTGAGGTCAAGCAAATATCGTAATTGTGAACGAAACAGTGTAATTGAGCGTCTTTAGATACAAGTGCGAATGTTAGGTTAGGTTGACATATCAACCGTCGTAAAACCGCATTAAACAATGTCACTTAGTGAGATGTAGTGTTTTTCAACATTACAAGTCGGGAACTACGATATCTAATGTGAAAGCGCATGAAACCGTCGTAATCTTGTAGAAAACATTGTAAAGTGGCGAGTAAAACGTTTTCTAACGATAGAAGTGCGACAGTTAGGTTAGGTTAGGTTAGTTTAAGCTAAGTAGCGTCGTGAAACTACCAAAAACGACGTCATCTAACGAGATAGTGTTGTTTTATAGCGAGTATTAAACTGCGATAGGTGAAATGTTGTGAAAGCACACAAAACGGCATGAACAAGCCAAATACTGCGTGTTCTACCGTTACAAGTGCGAAACTGCTATATTGTGATATTCTCGTTAAAGCGCATGCAAGCATCGTGAAACCTTAAAGAACAATGTCATTTAGCGAGATACAGCGTTCTGTACTGCAATAAGTTGGTGAAAAACTGTGAGGTTATGCAAATATCCTAATTGTGAACGAAACAGTGTAATAGAGCGTTTTTTATTACAAGTGCGAATGTTAGGTTAGGTTAAGATATGAACCGTCGTAAAACCGCATTAATCAATGTCACTTAGAGAGATGCAGTGTTTTTCACCATTACAAGTCGGGAACTGCGATATCTAATGTGAAAGCGCTCGCAAACGTCGTTAGGTTAGGTTAGGTTAGGTTAGGTTAGGTTACGTTAGGTTAGGTTAGGTTAGGTTTGGTTAGGTTAGGTTAGGTTAGGTTAGGTTAGGGTATGTTAGGTAAGGTTTGGTTAGGTTAGGTTAGGTTAGTTTGGTTTAGGTAAGGTTAGGTTAGGTTAAGATATGAACCGCACTAAAACCGCGTTAAACAATGTCACTTAGTGAGATGCTGTGTTTTTCACCATTACAAGTCGGGAACTGCGATATCTAATGTGAAAGCGCATGAAACCGTCGTAATCTTGTAGAAAACATTGTAAAGTAGCGAATAAAACGTTTTCTAACGATAGAAGTGCGAAGGTTCGGTTAGTTTGTTATGTTAGTTTAAGCTAGGTAGCGTCGTGAAACCACCAAAAACGACGTCATCTAACGAGATAGTGTTGTTTTAATGCGAGTACGAAACTGCGACAGGTAAAATGTTGTGAAAGCACTCAAAACGGCATGAACAAGCCAAATACTGCGTCTTGTACCGTTACAAGTGCGAAACTGCTATGTTGTGACATTCTCGGTAAAGCGCATGCAAGTATCGTGAAACCTTAAAAAACGATGTCATTTAGCGAGATACAGCGTTCTGTACTGTAATAAGTTGGTGAGAAACTGTGAGGTCAAGCAAATATCGTAATTGTGAACGATACAGTGTAATTGAGCGTCTTTAGATACAAGTGCGAATGTTAGGTTAGGTTGACATATCAACCGTCGTAAAACCGCATTAAACAATGTCACTTAGTGAGATGTAGTGTTTTTCAACATTACAAGTCGGGAACTACGATATCTAATGTGAAAGCGCATGAAACCGTCGTAATCTTGTAGAAAACATTGTAAAGTTGCGAGTAAACGTTTTCTAACGATAGAAGTGCGAAGGTTAGGTAGGTTAGGTTAGTTTAAGCTAGGTAGCGTCGTGAAACTACCAAAAACGACGTCATCTAACGAGATAGTGTTGTTTTATTGCGAGTATTAAACTGCGATAGGTAAAATGTGAATGCACACAAAACGGCATGAACAAGCCAAATACTGCGTGTTCTACCGTTACAAGTGCGAAACTGCTATATTGTGATATTCTCGTTAAAGCGCATGCAAGCATCGTGAAACCTTAAAGAACAATGTCATTTAGCGAGATACAGCGTTCTGTGCTGCAATAAGTTGGTGAAAAACTGTGAGGTTATGCAAATATCCTAATTGTGAACGAAACAGTGTAATAGAGCGTTTTTTAATACAAGTGCGAATGTTAGGTTAGGTTAAGATATGAACCGTCGTAAAACCGCATTAATCAATGTCACTTAGTGAGATGCAGTGTTTTTCACCATTACAAGTCGGGAACTGCGATATCTAATGTGAAACCGCTTGCAAACGTCGTTAGGTTAGGTTAGGTTAGGTTAGGTTAGGTTACGTTAGGTTAGGTTAGGTTAGGTTTGGTTAGGATAGGTTAGGTTAGGTTAGGTTAGGGTATGTTAGGTAAGGTTTGGTTAGGTTAGGTTAGGTTAGGTTGGTTTAGGTAAGGTTAGGTTAGGTTAAGATATGAACCGCGCTAAAACCGCGTTAAACAATGTCACTTAGTGAGATGCTGTGTTTTTCACCATTACAAGTCGGGAACTGCGATATCTAATGT
>NW_027464689.1:745000-749851 GCF_043290135.1 Rhipicephalus microplus | reverse complement strand
AGTGCAGCGGGCTTGGGCAACCCGCACGGCGCGACCGAGTCGATGCAACGAAAAAGAGCGAGCATGAACGTGCTTCTTGCCGCACGGCTCCCACTCGTCTTTCGGGAAGGTTGTGCCGTAGCGAGCTCGAACGCCGTCATCTCGGAGTGCAAAATAAGCGTGTTGGGGCGCCTGAAGGTGGCCTCCGCCGCACACAGACTGCGTCCGGCCCGCCGAAGGCGAGGACGGACGCGCAGTCGAACGATTACCTGGTTGATCCTGCCAGTAATCATATGCTTGTCTCAAAGATTAAGCCATGCATGTCTAAGTACATGCCGAAATAAGGCGAAACCGCGAATGGCTCATTAAATCAGTTATGGTTCCTTAGATCGTTTCTTCCTACTTGGATAACTGTGGCAATTCTAGAGCTAATACATGCAGTGAGCCTGGAGCCCTTTGGGTAACGGGTGCTTTTATTAGACCAAGATCGATCGGGTTTCGGCCCGTATTGTGTGGTGACTCTGGATAACTTTGTGCTGATCGCATGGCCACGAGCCGGCGACGTTTCTTTCAAGTGTCTGCCTTATCAACTTTCGATGGTAGGTTACTTGCTTACCATGGTTGTTACGGGTAACGGAGAATCAGGGTTCGATTCCGGAGAGGGAGCCTGAGAAACGGCTACCACATCCAAGGAAGGCAGCAGGCGCGCAAATTACCCACTCCCGGCACGGGGAGGTAGTGACGAAAAATAACAATACGGGACTCTTTTGAGGCCCCGTAATTGAAATGAGTACACTCTAAATCCTTTAACGAGGATCAATTGGAGGGCAAGTCTGGTGCCAGCAGCCGCGGTAATTCCAGCTCCAATAGCGTATACTAAAGCTGCTGCGGTTAAAAAGCTCGTAGTTGGATCTCAGTTCCAGACGAGTAGTGCATCTACCCGATGCGACGGCTCGGACTGAACATCATGCCGGTTCTTTCTTGGTGCACTTCATTGTGTGCCTCGAGATGGCCGGTGCTTTTACTTTGAAAAAATTAGAGTGCTCAACGCAGGCGAGTCGCCTGAATAAACTTGCATGGAATAATAGAACAAGACCTCGTTTCTGTTCTGTTGGTTTTTGGAATACGAGGTAATGATTAAGAGGGACGGACGGGGGCATTCGTATTGCGGCGCTAGAGGTGAAATTCTTGGACCGTCGCAAGACGAACTACTGCGAAAGCATTTGCCAAGAATGTTTTCATTGATCAAGAACGAAAGTCAGAGGTTCGAAGGCGATCAGATACCGCCCTAGTTCTGACCATAAACGATGCCAACCAGCGATCCGCCTGAGTTACTCAAATGACTCGGCGGGCAGCTTCCGGGAAACCAAAGTATTTGGGTTCCGGGGGAAGTATGGTTGCAAAGCTGAAACTTAAAGGAATTGACGGAAGGGCACCACCAGGAGTGGAGCCTGCGGCTTAATTTGACTCAACACGGGAAAACTTACCCGGCCCGGACACTGGGAGGATTGACAGATTGAGAGCTCTTTCTTGATTCGGTGGATGGTGGTGCATGGCCGTTCTTAGTTGGTGGAGCGATTTGTCTGGTTAATTCCGATAACGAACGAGACTCTAGCCTATTAAATAGGTGCGGGGTTCCCAGCACCTTACAACCTTCTTAGAGGGACAAGCGGCTCCTAGCCGCACGAAACAGAGCAATAACAGGTCTGTGATGCCCTTAGATGTCCGGGGCCGCACGCGCGCTACACTGAAGGAAGCAGCGTGTCTTTATCCCTGTCTGAAAAGACTGGGTAACCCGTGGAACTTCTTTCGTGATTGGGATAGGGGCTTGCAATTGTTCCCCTTGAACGAGGAATTCCCAGTAAGCGCGAGTCATAAGCTCGCGTTGATTACGTCCCTGCCCTTTGTACACACCGCCCGTCGCTACTACCGATTGAAGATTTAGTGAGGTCTTCGGACCGATGTCCGGCGCGGCCTTTCGGTTGCGCCGGTCTGTTGGAAAGATGACCAAACTTGATCATTTAGAGGAAGTAAAAGTCGTAACAAGGTTTCCGTAGGTGAACCTGCGGAAGGATCATTAACGGATTGTGAAGGGTGAGCGCCTCAGCTGCGTCTGCGCCCGACACTTTCTGCCGCTGACCCCGTTTGGACGCGGGGTCGGCTTTTCCCCACGGGGCTGCCTGAATGTGGAGCGGCACCCCGTGACAAATTGTTGCGCCCAGCGGACGCCAACACCGCGACCTTGGACGGTCGGCCAGGTGGCGGACGCGGGTACAAACGGCGCAACGCACTCATAGGTCGGCTTTCGACCCGCCACTGCACCGTGGCTCGAAGCGCTCGAAATGCGCGACCCGACCGCTGCGGGACCGCCTAGTACTGTAAACAGGAGCGGCGGAGCGCGAACGGCGAGTCGTGGTTACGTCGGTAGAAGGCGAGGCTGCGCGTTCCCGAAACGCCAGCCGAGTGCCCTCCCGACCGTTCGAGCGTGCAAGAACGAGACCCGACAATCGCGCGGCGACTGCCAAGTACGAGAGGAACGGCACAAGCGTCGGCGGTCGGTCAAGGAACTGGCGATGTGACGGGTCCGCTGTGCACCAGTGCATACCGTCCCGCCGTCCGCGGCAAGCGCCTCCGCGTCCTCGGGTGACGGAGGCTGCCGGTCGGTTCTTGCAGGCGAGGGATCTCGCTGGCACCGGTTCGCGTTGACGCGCGGCCGGTCATGGCACGGCGATGCGACGGCCGAGGTGCGCAGTACTCGATGGAGGAACCGCACGCTCCGATGACCGTCCCGCCCTCCGCGGCGTATGCGTACCGACCGTAATGGTTGCAGCAGCGCCGGCCGGCTTTTGAATTCGCCACACGAAACACGGTGCGAGATCGCGGTTAGGGGAGCGTCGACGTTGCCAGGCGTTTTGCTTGCTGCCGAGGGAAAGGCGGCACGGCCACGTCGCGCTCGTCGCGATTAGCGGGTCTGCGCGCTTTGGGAAGGTGCCGCAACGACTTGCCGAAAGAGGAAGCACGGAAGAACGAGGGACTTGGACGTCCCGACAATTGAACGCACTTGCGGCCAGGCCCTTGCTGGCTTCGTTCTTCCGCCTCGAGTAGGCTCGTACGCGGCTCCGGCGCCGAAAGTGGTCCTTGGCACCGACTTCGGTGGACGTGGGAAGTGCCGCGCAAGTACGGGCGCGCCTGGCTCCACCTGTTGGCTAAAGTAGGCAGCCGGATCGGCATTTTGGTGTGCGGTGGCAAACCGTGGATGCGAAAAAAGCTTGTGCGATTTCGTGGAACAAAAAGCGGGGGTCCCCCTTTTTATGCGGAGGAGACCGACCCGCCTGCCGTGGTGAACCGCGACGCCACGGTAAAAACGGGAGAGGCTTGTCGATGGGACCGTGCATCCCGCGCTCCACGGAGGCCGGGAGGCGGCCGCCCGAGGAAATGTGTAGCCGTCGAGGCCCGCATCTGCGTGCACTCTTATCCAAATGGGTGTACCGCAGGCATTTTCTGGTTAGGCGGGCCAATGAGAGCGAGCACACAACGATACCTACGGGTCCGGCTTGGAGAACCGGCTTCGACGCCTCCCGAGTATTTATAGAGGGGTGGACCACGAAAGCACTCGCAAGTAGCGAAAGCGAAACGCCGTCCGAAACACACCGTTTGCTCGATTTGCGGCAGCCGAAAAAGGCGCGGCAGAGTTTTGGAGTCCAAGCGTGCGCTGAAAAGCGCCCTTCTTGGCCACTGTTTGGCCGAGTGCCAGAAACGTTTGGTTTTGACTGTACGGAATTGAACAAACACTTTTTCACGACTCTAAGCGGTGGATCACTCGGTTCTCGGGTCGATGAAGAACGCAGCCAGCTGCGAGACTTGGTGTGAATTGCAGGACACACTGAGCACTGATTCTTTGAACGCACATTGCGGCCTTGGGTCTTCCCTTGGCTTCGTCTGTCTGAGGGTCGGATCACATATCAAGAGAGCCTTCGGCGCACAAGGGAACGTGAGCCGTCGACTCGTTTTGACCGCGTCGGCAACACGGACAGCACGCTGAACACCTCACAGCGAGCGCCAACAGCGGCCACTCAAGGGCGAGACGGTGGCGACCGTCGTGCCAGAGCCCAACCGAAACGGGGGCGACCGACTGCATTGAGGATGTGGCACCTCGTTGAGACCGCCGCAGGACTTCGAGTCGGAAGGAAGCCTGCAGGGAAAGTGCGGTCGAGGTTGCGTACTCCTCTCTGCGACCGGGCGCGCAAGAGCTGCGAGAGCCACGGACGCGCAACTTTAACGCACGGTAAACACGAGGAGCGAAAGCCGGCCAGCAAAGCTTCTCCAGCCGTGCGCAAAGTGCGCGAGATCGCAGCCTTGCGTTGCGCTTGTTGCCCTCGAAGTAAGCAGGGTGTCCCGTAGACCGGGCGCTCGAACACGCTGCGGGGCCGTGCCTCCTCCAGGCTTTGCCGCGCGAACAGGGAACGTTCGCGCGCAAAGCGCAGGGAGGTGAGGAGGCTGCGCCCGACGTTTGCGGTTCGCTGCGTACGCGGTTGATGCGGAGAGCACGGCGCGACGACTTGCCGCGAAGCGGAAAAAGTCTCCCGCACGAGTTGGCGAAACGTTGGCGAAGCTTAAGGCGTTCTCGTCGTAGTCCGCCGTCGGTCTAAGTGCTTCGCAGTTCCCGTCCCGTTCAAAAAACTGGGCCACTCCAGTTGGGGCGGGGGCGACGCTACACGAGACGATGCCTCTCGCCAGGCTGCGTGGCTGCCCTTGCGGCGGCGGCGACTGGCCTCGGCGGTGTTTGGGCTTTCGACACGGTCGTTTATCACGCAACTGCTCGGACGACGCACGCGCGCAGCGGAATGCCGCTTGCCAGCCTTGTGAAGATGT
>NW_027464689.1:727500-740000 GCF_043290135.1 Rhipicephalus microplus | reverse complement strand
CGACCCTAAACCGCGCCAAGTACGGAGGGAACAGCGCGGCTAAGGGCTCGAAACAAACCCTAAACCGCGCCAAGTACGGAGGGAACAGCGCGGCTAAGGGCTCGAAACAAACCCTAAACCGCGCCAAGTACGGAAGGAACGGCGCGGAGAGGGCTCGAGACAAAGCTCGACCCTAAACCGCGCCAAGTACGGAGGGAACAGCGCGGCTAAGGGCTCGAAACAAACCCTGAACCGCGCCAAGTACGAAAGGAACGGCGCGCAGTAGGGGTTTAAAACAAAGCTGGTCCCAAAATCGCGCCAAGTACGAAAGGAACAGCGCGGTCGAGACTCGGAAGAAAAAGCTTTCAAAGTGTCGTAGCACGATGCACACTGCTGTTCGTGTGGAACAAACGTGACTACCGTGCTGTACGGTGGAGTTCTGTGCGCAAAAGCGGCGCGTGTGTTTCTAAGCACCACAGCGTTGTGTCAAAAAAGAGGTGCCTGAGAGAAACGCATGCGACTGCCGTGCTTTGCGGCATAGCACCGTGCGCAAAAACGGTGCGCATGCAAGAGGTGTCAGAGCTAGCGAACTTGTGCCACGAGCAACAGGTCACTAAAAGCCTATAGATGACGGTGTTGGAGGAAAAGAAAAATATCGAGAAAGCACTGCGGTGTGCCGTGCGTAGGGACGGGCGCGCGTGCCACATGCCGCCGAAATATGGGTGTCGGAGAAAACAGAGTGCCGCGCGTAACGAGGGGCGCGCGTGTTACAGAGAGATATGCCCAAACGCATGAAAGTGTACGCAGGTGTCCTAAGGCAGTTTTTTTTTTTTTCCTCATTTTGATGTCGCCCCGGCTGACGCGGTTTTCGTTTTTCCGTGCCGCCCCGGCTGACGCGGTTTTCGTTTTTCCGTGCCGCCCCGGCTGACGCAGTTTTTGCGCCGCCCCGGCTGACGCGGTTTTCGCGCCGCCCCGGCTGACGCGGTTTTCGCGCCGCCCCGGCTGACGCGGTTTTTGCGTCGCCCCGGCTGACGCGGTTCGGACTTTGCACTTTTTGGCTCACCCCGGCTGGCGGCCCACTCACTCGATCGCCAGGTCTGTTTGCCCCGGTGGTTCCACCGCCAGGCTTAAGCGCGAACTTTTTTTGTTTGTTTTCTTTTGATTAAGCGCAAGCTTTTTTCTTTGTTTTCTTTTGATTAAGCGCGGGCTTTTTTCTTTGTTTTTTTTTTTGATTTCGCCCCGGCAGACGCGGTTTTTGCGCCGCCCCGGCTGACGCGGTTTTTGCCGCCCCGGCTGACGCAGTTCGGACTTAGCACTTTTCGGCTGTGCCTGGCTGGCGGCCCACTCACTCGATCGCCATGTCTGTTTGCCACAGTTTTCCCGGTGGTGCCGCACCCGGGCTCGCCCCGGCTGACGCAGTTTTCGCGCCGCCCCGGCTGACGCGGTTTCGTGCCGCCCCGGCAGACGCGGTTTTCGCGCCGCCCCGGCTGACGCGGTTTCGTGCCGCCCCGGCAGACGCAGTTCGGACTTAGCACTTTTCGGCTGTGCCTGGCTGGCGGCCCACTCACTCAATCGCCATGTCTGTTTGCCACAGTTTTCCCGGTGGTGCCGCACCCGGGCTCGCCCCGGCTGACGCAGTTTTCGCGCCGCCCCGGCTGACGCGGTTTCGTGCCGCCCCGGCAGACGCGGTTTTCGCGCCGCCCCGGCTGACGCGGTTTCGTGCCGCCCCGGCAGACGCAGTTCGGACTTAGCACTTTTCGGCTGTGCCTGGCTGGCGGCCCACTCACTCGATCGCCATGTCTGTTTGCCACAGTTTTCCCGGTGGTGCCGCACCCGGGCTCGCCCCGGCAGACGCGTTTTTTTTTTCTTTCGCCCCGGCTGACGCAGTTTTCGCGCCGCCCCGGCTGACGCGGTTTCGTGCCGCCCCGGCAGACGCGGTTTTTTGCGCCGCCCCGGCTGACGCGGTTTTTGCCGCCCCGGCTGACGCAGTTCGGACTTAGCACTTTTCGGCTGTGCCTGGCTGGCAGCCCACTCACTCGATCGCCATGTCTGTTTGCCACAGTTTTCCCGGTGGTGCCGCACCCGGGCTCGCCCCGGCTGACGCAGTTTTCGCGCCGCCCCGGCTGACGCGGTTTCGTGCCGCCCCGGCAGACGCGGTTTTCGCGCCGCCCCGGCTGACGCGGTTTCGTGCCGCCCCGGCAGACGCAGTTCGGACTTAGCACTTTTCGGCTGTGCCTGGCTGGCGGCCCACTCACTCGATCGCCATGTCTGTTTGCCACAGTTTTCCCGGTGGTGCCGCACCCGGGCTCGCCCCGGCTGACGCAGTTTTCGCGCCGCCCCGGCTGACGCGGTTTCGTGCCGCCCCGGCAGACGCGGTTTTCGCGCCGCCCCGGCTGACGCGGTTTCGTGCCGCCCCGGCAGACGCAGTTCGGACTTAGCACTTTTCGGCTGTGCCTGGCTGGCGGCCCACTCACTCGATCGCCATGTCTGTTTGCCACAGTTTTCCCGGTGGTGCCGCACCCGGGCTCGCCCCGGCAGACGCGTTTTTTTTTTCTTTCGCCCCGGCTGACGCAGTTTTCGCGCCGCCCCGGCTGACGCGGTTTCGTGCCGCCCCGGCAGACGCGGTTTTTTTGCGCCGCCCCGGCTGACGCGGTTTTTGCCGCCCCGGCTGACGCAGTTCGGACTTGGCACTTTTTGGCTGAGCCTGGCTGGTGGCCCACTCACTCGATCGCCATGTCTGTTAGCCACAGTTTTCCCGGTGGTGCCGCACCCGGGCTCGCCCCGGCTGACGCAGTTTTCGCGCCGCCCCGGCAGACGCGGTTTTCGCGCCGCCCCGGCTGACGCGGTTTTTGCCGCCCCGGCTGACGCAGTTCGGACTTAGCACTTTTTGGGCTGAGCCTGGCTGGCGGCCCACTCACTCGATCGCCATGTCTGTTTGCCACAGTCTTCCCGGTGGTGCCGCACCCGGGCTCGCCCCGGCAGACGCGTTTTTTTTTTCTTTCGCCCCGGCAGACGTGGTTCCCCCCCCCCCCCCTTTTCGCTCGCCCCGGCTGACGAGGTTTTCGCGCCGCCCCGGCTGACGCAGTTTTCGCGCCGCCCCGGCTGACGCGGTTTCGTGCCGCCCCGGCTGACGCGGTTTTCGCGCCGCCCCGGCTGACGCGATTTTTGCGTCGCCCCGGCTGACACGGTTCGGACTTTGCACTTTTCGGCTGTGCCTGGCTGGCGGCCCACTCACTCGATCGCCATGTCTGTTTGCCACAGTTTTCCCGGTGGTGCCGCACCCGGGCTTGCCCCGGCAGACGCGTTTTTTTTTTCTTTCGCCCCGGCTGACGCAGTTTTCGCCCCGCCCCGGCTGACGCGGTTTCGTGCCGCCCCGGCAGACGCGGTTTTTTGCGCCGCCCCGGCTGACGCGGTTTTTGCCGCCCCGGCTGACGCAGTTCGGACTTTGCACTTTTTGGCTGAGCCTGGCTGGCGGCCCACTCACTCGATCGCCATGTCTGTTTGCCACAGTTTTCCCGGTGGTGCCGCACCCGGGCTCGCCCCGGCAGACGCGTTTTTTTTTTCCTTCGCCCCGGCAGACGTGGTTCCCCCCCCCCTCCGTCTTTCTTTTTGTTTTTTTTTTTCGCCGCGGCTGAAGTGGATTTTTCGGTGCCTCGACGCCCCGGTAGTCGCGGTTTTTCCGTTTCCGCACGGCCCCGGCTGACGCTGCTCGGTCACAGTCGCCTTTTGTGAGGATTGCAGACTTCTTGAGCGCGGGTGTTTTTTTTTGTTGTTGTTGTTGTTTTATTACGCATTCGCTCCAGCAGACGCTGTTTAGACTTTTTGTTTCCTCTTTTATCCTGCGACGAGGTGACGAGGTTTATTCGGTGCCCCGCCGCCCCGGCTGAAGTGATTTTTCCTGTCCCGTGCCGCCCCGGCTGACGCGGTTGGGACTTCGCGTTTGTTCGGCCGCCACGGGTTTTGGCGCACTCGCTCGGTTGCTTGTTGTTGCCACTTGTTGCGAACCCAGGTTTCTTGAGCGAGCGCGGGCGTTTTTTCTTCCTTTCTTTCTTTGTTCTATGTGTTAGCGAATCGGCCTTTAATATCACACGAGGACTCACAACCAACAATTTTCAGTTTGAAGTGTAAAAAATCTGCAGGTGTTGACGTAACTGACTTGCCCCGTACCCTTGAGTACATCCATGAAGTTCTCGTAGTACTACTAAATCGCATTATTCCAAGTGGAGAAATTCCCATAAACTTGCAAACCTCTACACGAAAATCGGTGCGCGTGATAAAGTTGAAAATTATCGTCCGATATCAAATGTGCCTTCTATAACACAAATTCTAGGAAAAAAAAAAAAACACTTGTTCGCCGTTTTCTGCGCCGTGACTGGCAGCACTCCGGCGAAGCGAAACGGGGTCGATTCGAGCACGATATCGGCGTCTTTCCACGTGCTCGCCGGCGACCGTCGCACGAGTACGTCGCACGAGCGCGTCTGCCGGGGCGCCGTTTGCGAAGCCGACGCAAAAGTGGGAACCGCCGCTCGGATGATCGCCGCTTTCGGCAGAGTGAGTGTTGGCACTCCGGGGAAGCGAAACAGCGTGAATGCGCCCACGAAATCGGCGTATTTTGAAGTGCCCGCCGGCGACCGTCGCACGAGTACGGTAAACCGCGTCAGCCGGGGCGTAGTTCGGGACGCCGACGAAAAAGTGGGAAGCGCAACTCGGATCTTCGCCGTTTTTGCAGGAGTGAGTGGCGGCCCTCCTGCGAGACCAAGAAGCATCGATTCGTGCACGAATTCGGCGCCTTTCGACGTGATCGCCGGCGACCGTCGCTCGAGTAGGGCAAACCGCGTCTGCCGGGGCGGGCTTCGGGACGCCGATGCGAAAGTGGGAAACGCTGCTCGGATGTTCGCCGTTTTTGGCCGAGTGAGTGCTGGCACTCGGGCGAAGCCAAACGGGGCCGATTACGGCACGATATCGGCGTCTTTCGACGTGCCCGGCGGCGACCGTCGCACGAGTACGGTAAACCGCGTCAGCCCGGGCGGAGTTCGGGACGCCGATGCGAAAGTGGAGAACGCCGCTCGGATCTTCGCCGTTTTTGGAGGAGTGAGTGGCGGCACTCCGGAGAAGCCAAGGAGCGCCAATTAGCGCACGATATCGGCGTCTTTCGACGCGCTCGCCGGCGACCGTCGAACGAGTAGGGCAAACCGCGTCTGCCGGGGCGGGGTTTACGACGCCGACGCAAAAGTGGGAACCGCCGCTCGGATGTTGGCCGTTTTTGGCAGAGTGAGTGCTGGCACACCGGCGACGCGAAAGAGCGCGAAAGCGCCCACGAAAGTGGCGTATTTGGACGTGCTTGACGGCGACCGCTGCAGGAGTACGAAAAACCACGTCAGCCGGGGCGAGCGACCCACGGCGGTCTGGGTGCTTATCGCTGCTATTATAGGGGCACCCCGGCAGACGCAGAAAAAAAAATTTTTTTTCGACCTTCTTTTTTGCTGGTCGAGCTCGGGTAACCCAGGTCGCAATGGGAGCCGCGCACGAAAGCGGCGTCGCGAGACGCGTTCGCGGTCGCTAGTCGCACGAGCTCGGCAACCGCGTCAGCCGGCGCGGAGTTCGGGATGCCGACGGCTAAGTGGGTACCGCTGCTCGGATGTTCGCCGTTTTTGGCCGAGTGAGTGCTGGCACTCCGGCGAAGCGAAACGGGGCCGATTCGGGCACGATATCGGCGTATTTCGACGTGCTCGCCGGCGACCGTCGCACGAGTACGGCAAAGCGCGTCTGCCGGGGCGAGGTTTGCGATGCCGACGAAAAAGTGGGAAGCGCCGCTCGGATCTTCGCCGTTTTTGCAGGAGTGAGTGGCGGCCCTCCTGCGAGACCAAGAAGCATCGACTCGCGCACGATATCGGTGTCTTTCGACGTGCCCGCCGGCCACCGCCGCACGAGTACGGCAAACCGCGTATGCCGGGGCGGGGTTGGCGACGCCGACGCAAAAGTGGGAACCGCCACTAGGATGTTCGCCGTTTTTGGCAGAGTGAGTGCTGGCACACCGGCGACGCGAAAGAGCGCGAAAGCGCCCACGAAAGTGGCGTATTTGGACGTGCTTGACGGCGACCGCTGCAGGAGTACGAAAAACCACGTCAGCCGGGGCGAGCGACCCACGGCGGTCTGGGTGCTTATCGCTGCTATTATAGGGGCACCCCGGCAGACGCAGAAAAAAAAATTTTTTTCGACCTTCTTTTTTGCTGGTCGAGCTCGGGTAACCCAGGTCGCAATGGGAGCCGCGCACGAAAGCGGCGTCGCGAGACGCGTTCGCGGTCGCTAGTCGCACGAGCTCGGCAACCGCGTCAGCCGGCGCGGAGTTCGGGATGCCGACGGCTAAGTGGGTACCGCTGCTCGGATGTTCGCCGTTTTTGGCCGAGTGAGTGCTGGCACTCCGGCGAAGCGAAACGGGGCCGATTCGGGCACGATATCGGCGTATTTCGACGTGCTCGCCGGCGACCGTCGCACGAGTACGGCAAAGCGCGTCTGCCGGGGCGAGGTTTGCGATGCCGACGAAAAAGTGGGAAGCGCCGCTCGGATCTTCGCCGTTTTTGCAGGAGTGAGTGGCGGCCCTCCTGCGAGACCAAGAAGCATCGACTCGCGCACGATATCGGTGTCTTTCGACGTGCCCGCCGGCCACCGCCGCACGAGTACGGCAAACCGCGTATGCCGGGGCGGGGTTGGCGACGCCGACGCAAAAGTGGGAACCGCCACTAGGATGTTCGCCGTTTTTGGCAGAGTGAGTGCTGGCACTCCGGCGAAGCGAAAGAGCGCGAATGCGCCCACGAAAGTGGCGTGTTTGGACGTGCTTGACGACGACCACCGCAGGAAAACGAAAAACCACGTCAGCCGGGGCGAGCGACCCATGGCGGTCTGGGTGCTTATCGCTGCTATTATAGGGGCACCCCGGCAGACGCAAAAAAAAAAAAATTTTTTTTCGACATTCTTTTTTGCTCGTCGACCTCGGGTGACCCAGGTCGCAGTGGGAGCCGCGCACGAAAGCGGCGTCGCGAGACGGCTTCGCGGTCGCTAGTCGCACGAGCTCGGCAACCGCGTCTGCCGGGGCGGAGTTCGGGACGCCGACGGCTAAGTGGGAACCGCCGCTCGGATGTTCGCCGTTTGTGGCCGAGTGAGTGCTGGCACTCCGGCGAAGCCAAACGGGGCCGATTCCGGCACGATATCGGCGTCTTTCTACGTGCTCGCCGGCGACCGTCGCACGAGTACGGCAAAGTGCGTCTGCCGGGGCGGGGTTTGCGACGCGTACGCAATAGTGAGAACCGTCGCTCGGATGTTCGTCGTCTTTCGCCGAGCCAGTGCTGGCACTCCGGCGAAGCCGAACGGAGCCGATTCGGGCACGATATCGGCGTCTTTCCACGTGCTCGCCGGCGACCGTCGCACGAGTACGGTAAACCGCGTCAGCCGGGGCGGAGTTCGGGACGCCGATGCGAAAGTGGGAAGCGCCGCTCGGATCTTCGCCGTTTTTGGAGGAGTCAGTGGCGGCACTCCGGTGAAGCCAAGGTGCGCCAATTCGCGCACGATATCGGCGTCTTTCGACGTGCCCGCCGGCCACCGTCGCACGAGTACGGCAAACCTCGTCTGCCGGGGCGGGGTTTGCGACGCCGACGCAAAAGTGGGAACCGCCGCTCGGATGTTCGCCGTTTTTGGCAGAGTGAGTGCTGGCACTCCGGCGAAGCGAAAGAGCGTGAATGCGCCCACGAAAGTAGCGTATTTGGACGTGCTTGACGGCGACCGCCGCAGGAGTACGAAAAACCACGTCAGCCGGGGCGAGCGACCCACGGCGGTCTGGGTGCTTATCGCTGCTATTATAGGGGCACCCCGGCAGACGCAGAAAGAAAAAAAAAAAAAAAATGGGGACATGGCGTGCGTCACCGTGCGGCTTCGCAGCGTTGCCGAAGTCGCCGAGCCCTTCGACTGAGCCGAACGGCGGACAGGGAACGTTGGTCGGCCGTTCTAACCTGTCGGTGCCACGCCGAGACGTCGTTAAGGAAAACCGCGTCGTGGGCCTCTACGACGCCGTCGAGTCGTTGTACGTTTGGTGTCCAGCGTGTCGGCGGCGAGTAGCGGACACGTCGTTCACGACTTCGGTCTTTCGCAGTCGACGCGAACTTGCGGAGAGTCGTGGTGCCTCACGTTTTCGGCAGAAACCGCGGCGGAATTTTCCCGTGCGTGCGCGCACGACCTCGGTGCTGTGCCGTCAGCGTAGTGTTGCACAAACTCGTGGCCTACCCAAGGTGCGGTACGTTTGCGGCCGTATCCTCGGTGGGAATTTCGTGAGTAGGGTCGCAAATTCTACGACCTCGGCGGGTTTGAGAGCGACGTAGACTTGTGGCACGCTCAACGTGCCACACGTTTCGGGGCACACCCGCGGTGAAATTTTCTCGAGTACGCTCGTATTAGTGCCCAAGGAGGTCTGGGTACTTATCGCTGCTATTATGTGGGGGTTCTCGTGAGCGGCGTACGCGAAAGCGACCGGGTGTCTGATATGCGGCGGGCTTCGGCCTCGTCAAGCGTGTCCTCGGGTCTGCTCCAGGGGAATCCACGGCAGTCGTCTGCAGCCTCATCCGCTTGATGCGTTAGGGGCTGGTTGTCGGACGGTGCCGTTTTACCACGATATCGAGGTGTGTTCCGTGTCGTCCTCGGGCGATTCAGATGCGAAAGCGCCGAAGACGCGGGCGTGACCCGTCGTCTGGCGGCTTTGCAGTCTCGGCTCCGTTGCTAGTTCCGGCCGGTCCACCGACAGTGCAGCGGGCTTGGGCAACCCGCACGGCGCGACCGAGTCGATGCAACGAAAAAGAGCGAGCATGAACGTGCTTCTTGCCGCACGGCTCCCACTCGTCTTTCGGGAAGGTTGTGCCGTAGCGAGCTCGAACGCCGTCATCTCGGAGTGCAAAATAAGCGTGTTGGGGCGCCTGAAGGTGGCCTCCGCCGCACACAGACTGCGTCCGGCCCGCCGAAGGCGAGGACGGACGCGCAGTCGAACGATTACCTGGTTGATCCTGCCAGTAATCATATGCTTGTCTCAAAGATTAAGCCATGCATGTCTAAGTACATGCCGAAATAAGGCGAAACCGCGAATGGCTCATTAAATCAGTTATGGTTCCTTAGATCGTTTCTTCCTACTTGGATAACTGTGGCAATTCTAGAGCTAATACATGCAGTGAGCCTGGAGCCCTTTGGGTAACGGGTGCTTTTATTAGACCAAGATCGATCGGGTTTCGGCCCGTATTGTGTGGTGACTCTGGATAACTTTGTGCTGATCGCATGGCCACGAGCCGGCGACGTTTCTTTCAAGTGTCTGCCTTATCAACTTTCGATGGTAGGTTACTTGCTTACCATGGTTGTTACGGGTAACGGAGAATCAGGGTTCGATTCCGGAGAGGGAGCCTGAGAAACGGCTACCACATCCAAGGAAGGCAGCAGGCGCGCAAATTACCCACTCCCGGCACGGGGAGGTAGTGACGAAAAATAACAATACGGGACTCTTTTGAGGCCCCGTAATTGAAATGAGTACACTCTAAATCCTTTAACGAGGATCAATTGGAGGGCAAGTCTGGTGCCAGCAGCCGCGGTAATTCCAGCTCCAATAGCGTATACTAAAGCTGCTGCGGTTAAAAAGCTCGTAGTTGGATCTCAGTTCCAGACGAGTAGTGCATCTACCCGATGCGACGGCTCGGACTGAACATCATGCCGGTTCTTTCTTGGTGCACTTCATTGTGTGCCTCGAGATGGCCGGTGCTTTTACTTTGAAAAAATTAGAGTGCTCAACGCAGGCGAGTCGCCTGAATAAACTTGCATGGAATAATAGAACAAGACCTCGTTTCTGTTCTGTTGGTTTTTGGAATACGAGGTAATGATTAAGAGGGACGGACGGGGGCATTCGTATTGCGGCGCTAGAGGTGAAATTCTTGGACCGTCGCAAGACGAACTACTGCGAAAGCATTTGCCAAGAATGTTTTCATTGATCAAGAACGAAAGTCAGAGGTTCGAAGGCGATCAGATACCGCCCTAGTTCTGACCATAAACGATGCCAACCAGCGATCCGCCTGAGTTACTCAAATGACTCGGCGGGCAGCTTCCGGGAAACCAAAGTATTTGGGTTCCGGGGGAAGTATGGTTGCAAAGCTGAAACTTAAAGGAATTGACGGAAGGGCACCACCAGGAGTGGAGCCTGCGGCTTAATTTGACTCAACACGGGAAAACTTACCCGGCCCGGACACTGGGAGGATTGACAGATTGAGAGCTCTTTCTTGATTCGGTGGATGGTGGTGCATGGCCGTTCTTAGTTGGTGGAGCGATTTGTCTGGTTAATTCCGATAACGAACGAGACTCTAGCCTATTAAATAGGTGCGGGGTTCCCAGCACCTTACAACCTTCTTAGAGGGACAAGCGGCTCCTAGCCGCACGAAACAGAGCAATAACAGGTCTGTGATGCCCTTAGATGTCCGGGGCCGCACGCGCGCTACACTGAAGGAAGCAGCGTGTCTTTATCCCTGTCTGAAAAGACTGGGTAACCCGTGGAACTTCTTTCGTGATTGGGATAGGGGCTTGCAATTGTTCCCCTTGAACGAGGAATTCCCAGTAAGCGCGAGTCATAAGCTCGCGTTGATTACGTCCCTGCCCTTTGTACACACCGCCCGTCGCTACTACCGATTGAATGATTTAGTGAGGTCTTCGGACCGATGTCCGGCGCGGCCTTTCGGTTGCGCCGGTCTGTTGGAAAGATGACCAAACTTGATCATTTAGAGGAAGTAAAAGTCGTAACAAGGTTTCCGTAGGTGAACCTGCGGAAGGATCATTAACGGATTGTGAAGGGTGAGCGCCTCAGCTGCGTCTGCGCCCGACACTTTCTGCCGCTGACCCCGTTTGGACGCGGGGTCGGCTTTTCCCCACGGGGCTGCCTGAATGTGGAGCGGCACCCCGTGACAAATTGTTGCGCCCAGCGGACGCCAACACCGCGACCTTGGACGGTCGGCCAGGTGGCGGACGCGGGTACAAACGGCGCAACGCACTCATAGGTCGGCTTTCGACCCGCCACTGCACCGTGGCTCGAAGCGCTCGAAATGCGCGACCCGACCGCTGCGGGACCGCCTAGTACTGTAAACAGGAGCGGCGGAGCGCGAACGGCGAGTCGTGGTTACGTCGGTAGAAGGCGAGGCTGCGCGTTCCCGAAACGCCAGCCGAGTGCCCTCCCGACCGTTCGAGCGTGCAAGAACGAGACCCGACAATCGCGCGGCGACTGCCAAGTACGAGAGGAACGGCACAAGCGTCGGCGGTCGGTCAAGGAACTGGCGATGTGACGGGTCCGCTGTGCACCAGTGCATACCGTCCCGCCGTCCGCGGCAAGCGCCTCCGCGTCCTCGGGTGACGGAGGCTGCCGGTCGGTTCTTGCAGGCGAGGGATCTCGCTGGCACCGGTTCGCGTTGACGCGCGGCCGGTCATGGCACGGCGATGCGACGGCCGAGGTGCGCAGTACTCGATGGAGGAACCGCACGCTCCGATGACCGTCCCGCCCTCCGCGGCGTATGCGTACCGACCGTAATGGTTGCAGCAGCGCCGGCCGGCTTTTGAATTCGCCACACGAAACACGGTGCGAGATCGCGGTTAGGGGAGCGTCGACGTTGCCAGGCGTTTTGCTTGCTGCCGAGGGAAAGGCGGCACGGCCACGTCGCGCTCGTCGCGATTAGCGGGTCTGCGCGCTTTGGGAAGGTGCCGCAACGACTTGCCGAAAGAGGAAGCACGGAAGAACGAGGGACTTGGACGTCCCGACAATTGAACGCACTTGCGGCCAGGCCCTTGCTGGCTTCGTTCTTCCGCCTCGAGTAGGCTCGTACGCGGCTCCGGCGCCGAAAGTGGTCCTTGGCACCGACTTCGGTGGACGTGGGAAGTGCCGCGCAAGTACGGCGCGCCTGGCTCCACCTGTTGGCTAAAGTAGGCAGCCGGATCGGCATTTTGGTGTGCGGTGGCAAACCGTGGATGCGAAAAAAGCTTGTGCGATTTCGTGGAACAAAAAGCGGGGGTCCCCCTTTTTATGCGGAGGAGACCGACCCGCCTGCCGTGGTGAACCGCGACGCCACGGTAAAAACGGGAGAGGCTTGTCGATGGGACCGTGCATCCCGCGCTCCACGGAGGCCGGGAGGCGGCTGCCCGAGGAAATGTGTAGCCGTCGAGGCCCGCATCTGCGTGCACTCTTATCCAAATGGGTGTACCGCAGGCATTTTCTGGTTAGGCGGGCCAATGAGAGCGAGCACACAACGATACCTACGGGTCCGGCTTGGAGAACCGGCTTCGACGCCTCCCGAGTATTTATAGAGGGGTGGACCACGAAAGCACTCGCAAGTAGCGAAAGCGAAACGCCGTCCGAAACACACCGTTTGCTCGATTTGCGGCAGCCGAAAAAGGCGCGGCAGAGTTTTGGAGTCCAAGCGTGCGCTGAAAAGCGCCCTTCTTGGCCACTGTTTGGCCGAGTGCCAGAA
>NW_027464689.1:717500-722500 GCF_043290135.1 Rhipicephalus microplus | reverse complement strand
GCAATTCACAAAAACAGCTAGGAAACTTCCAACTATTGCAATCCGAACCGAAAAGGGAGGGACACAGGATTACTCGACATCCGTGGCTGCTATTTTGGGTGAGACTACCCTGGTTTCGCTGAAAGGTAAACATGGGAAAGAAAAAAAAAATTCAGTGACAAAAGAGGAAATGTTGAGAAACAGCCCAGCGGTAAAGGCAAAGACGAATATAAAACAACCACTAGAAAAAAGAGCCCCGGGGGCAGTTACCGGAAAAGAGGACCACACTCTAACACCTATAGATGATGGTGATGATCAAGGGAGTTTGACTACAGTTTATTCAGAACATGAAGACGACTGGTGGTCTTCAGATGACGAAGCTCCGGAAACAGGGGAGAACCTCGCACAGGATAGACACCTCAGCTCTAAAACCAGCACAAATAAAGGAAGGGAAAAGGTAAGTAAATCTACACTAGAGGAAAACAAAGAGACACAGTCTCAACCGAATTCGGCACAGGAGAAGACAGATCGTAAGGATCATGAAAAACACAAAGATGAAGGAATAGATCAAGACAGTACAAAGGAGACTTCTAGGGCAAAACAGCTGTTAAAAAAGTTAATGAAAGTGGACAAGTCCTTTATGAAGGCGCTCTTGGCATTGGCGGCTGGAGATCAACAAAAGGAAAAGTTAATAGACAGGATCATGACGGAATTTTCTAGGACAAAAAATTTGGCATTGGAAGCCACCCATGAGGTAGCGAGGCTAGAAGGTGCCAGAGACAAAGAACAAAAGGCAACGACAACGGTCGCATCATATGCGGATGCGGTTAAAGGTAGGACGAGCACGACAACAGAGGGTAACCAAATTTCCCATCTTTCACAAACGCAAAAGGATGAGAATGAAAAACAGAGAGCCAAATTTGCACTTTTAGTCACGTCCGAGACGTTGAACACAGCAGAAGTACAAGCTGCCATAAAAAAAAGGATAGACCCACAGGAGCTCGGGTTAAGTGACCCAGAAATGCGAGAGGGGAAGCGAGGAATGGTAGTGTCAACCTCGTCAAAAGAAGGATTAAAAAACCTAGAAAACCTCATGGAAAACGACCCAGAACTCAGAGCAAGAATGAAAACGCAGAGGCCAAAAAGTAAGAAACCAGAATTAAAGATTATTGGCATAGATGAAGAACTCACATCTGAGGAAATAATTCGGAAACTCATTTCACAGAATAGATTAACATGTACAGAAGAAGATATAAAAATAGTAACCACATGGCAAGGTAAAGAAGGAAAAACGGTAATCGTAAGCTTGGAATACAGAGCTTGGAGACAATTGCAAGGTAAAGAGCAATTAAACATCGGATGGAATAGGTGCCGAGTATTCGACAATACTTATGTTCCAAGATGCACCTTCTGTGCTAAATACGGCCACACACAAAAATGGTGTAGATCTCAGACGCCGCGATGCACTGAGTGTAGTGGCAGACATCACTACAAAGAATGCAGAGTTGAAGATTACCTATGCAGCGCCTGCAAGCAGGACGGGTGGGAACCAGAAATGGTAAGTCATTCCATGATGTCAAGGGCATGCCCTACTTACAAAGCCAGAAGGGAGCAGGAGCTCGACAGAATTCTCCGCCAACTTGAGTTAACAGCACTCTAATTAGACAGGATACGCAAGCGGTATCCAAACGACAACTCCGGGTTTAGACAGTCTTTTCCCTCGTATAAAAAAAAAAAAAAAAAAAGAAAAGAAATGGTGAATACAAAATTAAATTCAACAGAAAAATTAGAAATGATACAGGTTAACTTAGGCAGGTCCTTTAAGGCGAATCAGAATTTAAGCATTTAACAACAAAGGAGAAATCATCATATTTCATTAGTTCAAGAGCCCTATCACTTAAAAGGTAAAATTATACCATGTTCAATAAAAGATAGAATTATTGCGCATGAGGAAAACCCAAAAGTTGGCATCATATTCCACTCAAGGGTAACCAACATATTTCCAGTACAAATAGAAGAGGATTTTATTGCAGTAATAATGAAATTTAAGAACAAACAACTTCTCCTAATCAACTGCTATGCAGCACCTAAGGGGAACGTAGAGAACCTACTAACTAAAATAGAGAACGTGATTCAAAAAACACACATAGAGAACATTTTAATAACAGGAGATTTTAATGCAAAAAGCCACAGTTGGGGAGGTGACAAACTAGATGATAGAGGGGAATTAGTTTTAGAGTTTATTATTAAAAATAACTTAAACTTAATAAACGACAAGAACAGTGAACCAACATTCCAAAATTCAAGGGGCAAAAGTTGGATCGATCTATCTATTGTTTCAAACAATTTGATTAGGGAAGTTAAAAATTGGAAGGTTTTAAATGAACCTTCATACAGTGATCATAAATTCATCAAAATAGAAATATTCGAAGAGGCCAAATTACAAATGTTTAAAATAACTAAAACAGGGAAACAAAGAGCATTAACAGATTTACTAAAGATGGATTGGGAATTACAATCACGAAATCTGAATAATGTACAGGAGGTCGAGCATTTAATACAAAAATTTTATAATACATTGGAAAACTTATACAAAAAATATGAAAAACGCATTACCAAGGGAAAAGGTCAAGAGAAAAGCTGGTGGAACCTGGAACTAGAAATACAAAGGAAAAAAGTTAGAGCAATGAAAAGACGGTTCAAAAGAAGTCGAGGGGATATAAGAGAAATCTTTAAAGCTCAATATTATGAAGAACATAAATTATATGTAGAAAATATTGCACAGGCGAAAAAGAAGGATTGGGAAAATTTTTTAGCCAAAGTAACGAGGAATCCTTTTAATATAGGATACAAATTAGCCCGGAATCAAATTAAAAAAGCAGTCATTATAAAAAGCATGATAAAAGAGGACGGTTCATCAACAAATTGTCTTACAGAAACAGTCGACTATATTATAAGTAAATTATATGATTTAGCAGGAGAAAACGAAGTAAACAAAACAAAAGTCGAAGAAGAGGAAATAAACAATGACATTGAAGATGATGGGGAGTTTACGCAACAGGAAGTGGAAGCAATAATTAGGAACCTAAAGAAAGATATCGCACCAGGACCGGACAACTTAACAACGGAATTTATTCAATTAATAAATCAAAAGCAAAATACCTTTTTTGTAAATATATTTAATTGTTGTTTAAAACTAGGATATTTTCCTCAGGACTGGAAAGTATCAAAAATAATATTGATCCCCAAAAAGAAAAGTCAGAATACACCTGCAGATTACCGACCAATTGCAATAAACTCAATATTCGGAAAGATCCTAGAAAGCTTACTCAAAGACCGCATATATCACTTCTTATACAAAAACGAATTATTCCCCAAAAATCAATACGGGTTCAAGCACGATACCTCGACAATTCAGGCATTAGAGAACATAAAGAAAAAATTAGACCAAGCTTCTCTAGATAAAGAGGGAGCTTTGATTATATCAATGGATATCAAAAATGCATTCAACACCATTGATAAAAAAGAAATAATTAAGTACTTAGAAGAAAATAATTGCCCAAAAAATTTAATAAAATTAACCAATGCAATCATGACAAATCGAAAAATCTCGTACAAAAACGAAAACATTCAGAAAATGTATTGCCTAAGAAAAGGATCCCCCCAAGGATCCCCATTAAGTCCATTACTATGGACCATAATGATTACAGAGGTACTGAGGGAAAAATACCCAGAAAAAACATATGTGCAAGCTTTCGCCGACGATATCACAATAATAATTAAAGGAACATCTAAAAGAAAGCTACAAGATAAAGCAAACCAGACATTAAACATAATACAAAAATGGGGCCTCGAAAAAAAGATTGAATTCAATGCAACAAAAACCGAATTTATGGTTATTAAAGGAAAATATTCAAAAAGCCCACCAATACTTAAATTAGGAGACAATAAAATAAGAAAGGTACAGCAAATGAAAATATTAGGAGTAATCTTAGATGAAAACCTGTCTTTCCTTCCGCATTTAGATT
This sequence comes from Rhipicephalus microplus, assembly GCF_043290135.1. Lineage (NCBI taxonomy): Eukaryota > Metazoa > Arthropoda > Arachnida > Ixodida > Ixodidae > Rhipicephalus > Rhipicephalus microplus. Next base: position 718,493 of record NW_027464689.1, on the reverse strand, counting down.
ATATAAAAGAGAAAGTGTTCGACTTGTCAATTAACTTAAACAAATTTACAGGTAAAAACAGAGGCATTAAAAACAAACAACTTAGGGAAATATATGTAAGGGGAATGGAAAGAATAATAACTTATGCAGGCCCAGTCTGGTATAGAAACATTGGCACCATAATCAAAAGATTGAAATCAATACAACGGAAACCATTAATATCGATAACTAAAGCCTATAAAACAGTTTCAAATAATGCATTAAACGTCTTAGCTAATGTTCCACCAGTACATCTAAAATTAGAAAAAGAGATAGAACTACACAACATTATCAAAAATGGAAAGCAGTTTATTTGGAATGACAAAATTTTCGATGCGGATTCTATTACTAAAAAAATTGACAAATGGAAAATTCATCCGTCTAAAAGATTAAGATTTAAGTTTAATAAAGAACTCAATCAAGAAACAGATTACAAAATTTTTACAGATGGTTCAAGCAATGAAATTGGAGCTGGGTCAGCTTTTGTAGTTATGAAAGAGCAAAAATTATTAGACACCAAACAATATTCATTACCAAAGTACAGTAACAATTTTGAAGCAGAAGCTATGGCTATAACCAAGGCCATAGAATATATTAGTTTACAACAAAATCGAAGCACCTATCATTTGCTGACAGACAGCCTGTCAGTCCTACAGGGGATAAATAATCCAGAAAACCTCAACCCCTATATATTTAAAATTAAGCAACTGCTCCAAAATGCTTCAGTAAACAACCAAATTATTCTAACATACGTAAAAGGACACAGTGGAAACATCGGCAACGACATAGCAGACGAATTGGCAAAAAAGGCAATAAGATTCGGAGAAGAAGTAGGGGTCCAAATTTCTAAGAATTTTATCAAAAAGGAGTTACAAAAAAAATTGTATCACAAATGGGAACAACTTTGGGCCCAAGACAAAATAGCTCGAAAAAGCTATATACACAATTGGATAAAACATATTAATCAGATTCCAA
>NW_027464689.1:700000-712500 GCF_043290135.1 Rhipicephalus microplus | reverse complement strand
GGCAGTTTTTTTTTTTTTCCTCATTTTGATGTCGCCCCGGCTGACGCGGTTTTCGTTTTTCCGTGCCGCCCCGGCTGACGCGGTTTTCGTTTTTCCGTGCCGCCCCGGCTGACGCAGTTTTTGCGCCGCCCCGGCTGACGCGGTTTTCGCGCCGCCCCGGCTGACGCGGTTTTCGCGCCGCCCCGGCTGACGCGGTTTTTGCGTCGCCCCGGCTGACGCGGTTCGGACTTTGCACTTTTTGGCTCACCCCGGCTGGCGGCCCACTCACTCGATCGCCAGGTCTGTTTGCCCCGGTGGTTCCACCGCCAGGCTTAAGCGCGAACTTTTTTTGTTTGTTTTCTTTTGATTAAGCGCAAGCTTTTTTCTTTGTTTTCTTTTGATTAAGCGCGGGCTTTTTTCTTTGTTTTTTTTTTTGATTTCGCCCCGGCAGACGCGGTTTTTGCGCCGCCCCGGCTGACGCGGTTTTTGCCGCCCCGGCTGACGCAGTTCGGACTTAGCACTTTTCGGCTGTGCCTGGCTGGCGGCCCACTCACTCGATCGCCATGTCTGTTTGCCACAGTTTTCCCGGTGGTGCCGCACCCGGGCTCGCCCCGGCTGACGCAGTTTTCGCGCCGCCCCGGCTGACGCGGTTTCGTGCCGCCCCGGCAGACGCGGTTTTCGCGCCGCCCCGGCTGACGCGGTTTCGTGCCGCCCCGGCAGACGCAGTTCGGACTTAGCACTTTTCGGCTGTGCCTGGCTGGCGGCCCACTCACTCAATCGCCATGTCTGTTTGCCACAGTTTTCCCGGTGGTGCCGCACCCGGGCTCGCCCCGGCTGACGCAGTTTTCGCGCCGCCCCGGCTGACGCGGTTTCGTGCCGCCCCGGCAGACGCGGTTTTCGCGCCGCCCCGGCTGACGCGGTTTCGTGCCGCCCCGGCAGACGCAGTTCGGACTTAGCACTTTTCGGCTGTGCCTGGCTGGCGGCCCACTCACTCGATCGCCATGTCTGTTTGCCACAGTTTTCCCGGTGGTGCCGCACCCGGGCTCGCCCCGGCAGACGCGTTTTTTTTTTTTCTTTCGCCCCGGCTGACGCAGTTTTCGCGCCGCCCCGGCTGACGCGGTTTCGTGCCGCCCCGGCAGACGCGGTTTTTTGCGCCGCCCCGGCTGACGCGGTTTTTGCCGCCCCGGCTGACGCAGTTCGGACTTAGCACTTTTCGGCTGTGCCTGGCTGGCGGCCCACTCACTCGATCGCCATGTCTGTTTGCCACAGTTTTCCCGGTGGTGCCGCACCCGGGCTCGCCCCGGCTGACGCAGTTTTCGCGCCGCCCCGGCTGACGCGGTTTCGTGCCGCCCCGGCAGACGCGGTTTTCGCGCCGCCCCGGCTGACGCGGTTTCGTGCCGCCCCGGCAGACGCAGTTCGGACTTAGCACTTTTCGGCTGTGCCTGGCTGGCGGCCCACTCACTCGATCGCCATGTCTGTTTGCCACAGTTTTCCCGGTGGTGCCGCACCCGGGCTCGCCCCGGCTGACGCAGTTTTCGCGCCGCCCCGGCTGACGCGGTTTCGTGCCGCCCCGGCAGACGCGGTTTTCGCGCCGCCCCGGCTGACGCGGTTTCGTGCCGCCCCGGCAGACGCAGTTCGGACTTAGCACTTTTCGGCTGTGCCTGGCTGGCGGCCCACTCACTCGATCGCCATGTCTGTTTGCCACAGTTTTCCCGGTGGTGCCGCACCCGGGCTCGCCCCGGCAGACGCGTTTTTTTTTTTCTTTCGCCCCGGCTGACGCAGTTTTCGCGCCGCCCCGGCTGACGCGGTTTCGTGCCGCCCCGGCAGACGCGGTTTTTTTGCGCCGCCCCGGCTGACGCGGTTTTTGCCGCCCCGGCTGACGCAGTTCGGACTTGGCACTTTTTGGCTGAGCCTGGCTGGTGGCCCACTCACTCGATCGCCATGTCTGTTAGCCACAGTTTTCCCGGTGGTGCCGCACCCGGGCTCGCCCCGGCTGACGCAGTTTTCGCGCCGCCCCGGCAGACGCGGTTTTCGCGCCGCCCCGGCTGACGCGGTTTTTGCCGCCCCGGCTGACGCAGTTCGGACTTAGCACTTTTTGGGCTGAGCCTGGCTGGCGGCCCACTCACTCGATCGCCATGTCTGTTTGCCACAGTCTTCCCGGTGGTGCCGCACCCGGGCTCGCCCCGGCAGACGCGTTTTTTTTTTCTTTCGCCCCGGCAGACGTGGTTCCCCCCCCCCCTTTTCGCTCGCCCCGGCTGACGAGGTTTTCGCGCCGCCCCGGCTGACGCAGTTTTCGCGCCGCCCCGGCTGACGCGGTTTCGTGCCGCCCCGGCTGACGCGGTTTTCGCGCCGCCCCGGCTGACGCGGTTTTTGCGTCGCCCCGGCTGACACGGTTCGGACTTTGCACTTTTCGGCTGTGCCTGGCTGGCGGCCCACTCACTCGATCGCCATGTCTGTTTGCCACAGTTTTCCCGGTGGTGCCGCACCCGGGCTTGCCCCGGCAGACGCGTTTTTTTTTTCTTTCGCCCCGGCTGACGCAGTTTTCGCCCCGCCCCGGCTGACGCGGTTTCGTGCCGCCCCGGCAGACGCGGTTTTTTGCGCCGCCCCGGCTGACGCGGTTTTTGCCGCCCCGGCTGACGCAGTTCGGACTTTGCACTTTTTGGCTGAGCCTGGCTGGCGGCCCACTCACTCGATCGCCATGTCTGTTTGCCACAGTTTTCCCGGTGGTGCCGCACCCGGGCTCGCCCCGGCAGACGCGTTTTTTTTTTTCCTTCGCCCCGGCAGACGTGGTTCCCCCCCCCCCCCCCTCCGTCTTTCTTTTTGTTTTTTTTTTTCGCCGCGGCTGAAGTGGATTTTTCGGTGCCTCGACGCCCCGGTAGTCGCGGTTTTTCCGTTTCCGCACGGCCCCGGCTGACGCTGCTCGGTCACAGTCGCCTTTTGTGAGGATTGCAGACTTCTTGAGCGCGGGTGTTTTTTTTTGTTGTTGTTGTTGTTTTATTACGCATTCGCTCCAGCAGACGCTGTTTAGACTTTTTGTTTCCTCTTTTATCCTGCGACGAGGTGACGAGGTTTATTCGGTGCCCCGCCGCCCCGGCTGAAGTGATTTTTCCTGTCCCGTGCCGCCCCGGCTGACGCGGTTGGGACTTCGCGTTTGTTCGGCCGCCACGGGTTTTGGCGCACTCGCTCGGTTGCTTGTTGTTGCCACTTGTTGCGAACCCAGGTTTCTTGAGCGAGCGCGGGCGTTTTTTCTTCCTTTCTTTCTTTGTTCTATGTGTTAGCGAATCGGCCTTTAATATCACACGAGGACTCACAACCAACAATTTTCAGTTTGAAGTGTAAAAAATCTGCAGGTGTTGACGTAACTGACTTGCCCCGTACCCTTGAGTACATCCATGAAGTTCTCGTAGTACTACTAAATCGCATTATTCCAAGTGGAGAAATTCCCATAAACTTGCAAACCTCTACACGAAAATCGGTGCGCGTGATAAAGTTGAAAATTATCGTCCGATATCAAATGTGCCTTCTATAACACAAATTCTAGGAAAAAAAAAAACACTTGTTCGCCGTTTTCTGCGCCGTGACTGGCAGCACTCCGGCGAAGCGAAACGGGGTCGATTCGAGCACGATATCGGCGTCTTTCTACGTGCTCGCCGGCGACCGTCGCACGAGTACGTCGCACGAGCGCGTCTGCCGGGGCGCCGTTTGCGAAGCCGACGCAAAAGTGGGAACCGCCGCTCGGATGATCGCCGCTTTCGGCAGAGTGAGTGTTGGCACTCCGGGGAAGCGAAACAGCGTGAATGCGCCCACGAAATCGGCGTATTTTGAAGTGCCCGCCGGCGACCGTCGCACGAGTACGGTAAACCGCGTCAGCCGGGGCGTAGTTCGGGACGCCGACGAAAAAGTGGGAAGCGCAACTCGGATCTTCGCCGTTTTTGCAGGAGTGAGTGGCGGCCCTCCTGCGAGACCAAGAAGCATCGATTCGTGCACGAATTCGGCGCCTTTCGACGTGATCGCCGGCGACCGTCGCTCGAGTAGGGCAAACCGCGTCTGCCGGGGCGGGCTTCGGGACGCCGATGCGAAAGTGGGAAACGCTGCTCGGATGTTCGCCGTTTTTGGCCGAGTGAGTGCTGGCACTCGGGCGAAGCCAAATGGGGCCGATTACGGCACGATATCGGCGTCTTTCGACGTGCCCGGCGGCGACCGTCGCACGAGTACGGTAAACCGCGTCAGCCCGGGCGGAGTTCGGGACGCCGATGCGAAAGTGGAGAACGCCGCTCGGATCTTCGCCGTTTTTGGAGGAGTGAGTGGCGGCACTCCGGAGAAGCCAAGGAGCGCCAATTAGCGCACGATATCGGCGTCTTTCGACGCGCTCGCCGGCGACCGTCGAACGAGTAGGGCAAACCGCGTCTGCCGGGGCGGGGTTTACGACGCCGACGCAAAAGTGGGAACCGCCGCTCGGATGTTGGCCGTTTTTGGCAGAGTGAGTGCTGGCACACCGGCGACGCGAAAGAGCGCGAAAGCGCCCACGAAAGTGGCGTATTTGGACGTGCTTGACGGCGACCGCTGCAGGAGTACGAAAAACCACGTCAGCCGGGGCGAGCGACCCACGGCGGTCTGGGTGCTTATCGCTGCTATTATAGGGGCACCCCGGCAGACGCAGAAAAAAAAAATTTTTTTTCGACCTTCTTTTTTGCTGGTCGAGCTCGGGTAACCCAGGTCGCAATGGGAGCCGCGCACGAAAGCGGCGTCGCGAGACGCGTTCGCGGTCGCTAGTCGCACGAGCTCGGCAACCGCGTCAGCCGGCGCGGAGTTCGGGATGCCGACGGCTAAGTGGGTACCGCTGCTCGGATGTTCGCCGTTTTTGGCCGAGTGAGTGCTGGCACTCCGGCGAAGCGAAACGGGGCCGATTCGGGCACGATATCGGCGTATTTCGACGTGCTCGCCGGCGACCGTCGCACGAGTACGGCAAAGCGCGTCTGCCGGGGCGAGGTTTGCGATGCCGACGAAAAAGTGGGAAGCGCCGCTCGGATCTTCGCCGTTTTTGCAGGAGTGAGTGGCGGCCCTCCTGCGAGACCAAGAAGCATCGACTCGCGCACGATATCGGTGTCTTTCGACGTGCCCGCCGGCCACCGCCGCACGAGTACGGCAAACCGCGTATGCCGGGGCGGGGTTGGCGACGCCGACGCAAAAGTGGGAACCGCCACTAGGATGTTCGCCGTTTTTGGCAGAGTGAGTGCTGGCACACCGGCGACGCGAAAGAGCGCGAAAGCGCCCACGAAAGTGGCGTATTTGGACGTGCTTGACGGCGACCGCTGCAGGAGTACGAAAAACCACGTCAGCCGGGGCGAGCGACCCACGGCGGTCTGGGTGCTTATCGCTGCTATTATAGGGGCACCCCGGCAGACGCAGAAAAAAAAAATTTTTTCGACCTTCTTTTTTGCTGGTCGAGCTCGGGTAACCCAGGTCGCAATGGGAGCCGCGCACGAAAGCGGCGTCGCGAGACGCGTTCGCGGTCGCTAGTCGCACGAGCTCGGCAACCGCGTCAGCCGGCGCGGAGTTCGGGATGCCGACGGCTAAGTGGGTACCGCTGCTCGGATGTTCGCCGTTTTTGGCCGAGTGAGTGCTGGCACTCCGGCGAAGCGAAACGGGGCCGATTCGGGCACGATATCGGCGTATTTCGACGTGCTCGCCGGCGACCGTCGCACGAGTACGGCAAAGCGCGTCTGCCGGGGCGAGGTTTGCGATGCCGACGAAAAAGTGGGAAGCGCCGCTCGGATCTTCGCCGTTTTTGCAGGAGTGAGTGGCGGCCCTCCTGCGAGACCAAGAAGCATCGACTCGCGCACGATATCGGTGTCTTTCGACGTGCCCGCCGGCCACCGCCGCACGAGTACGGCAAACCGCGTATGCCGGGGCGGGGTTGGCGACGCCGACGCAAAAGTGGGAACCGCCACTAGGATGTTCGCCGTTTTTGGCAGAGTGAGTGCTGGCACTCCGGCGAAGCGAAAGAGCGCGAATGCGCCCACGAAAGTGGCGTGTTTGGACGTGCTTGACGACGACCACCGCAGGAAAACGAAAAACCACGTCAGCCGGGGCGAGCGACCCATGGCGGTCTGGGTGCTTATCGCTGCTATTATAGGGGCACCCCGGCAGACGCAAAAAAAAAAAAAATTTTTTTTCGACATTCTTTTTTGCTCGTCGACCTCGGGTGACCCAGGTCGCAGTGGGAGCCGCGCACGAAAGCGGCGTCGCGAGACGGCTTCGCGGTCGCTAGTCGCACGAGCTCGGCAACCGCGTCTGCCGGGGCGGAGTTCGGGACGCCGACGGCTAAGTGGGAACCGCCGCTCGGATGTTCGCCGTTTGTGGCCGAGTGAGTGCTGGCACTCCGGCGAAGCCAAACGGGGCCGATTCCGGCACGATATCGGCGTCTTTCTACGTGCTCGCCGGCGACCGTCGCACGAGTACGGCAAAGTGCGTCTGCCGGGGCGGGGTTTGCGACGCGTACGCAATAGTGAGAACCGTCGCTCGGATGTTCGTCGTCTTTCGCCGAGCCAGTGCTGGCACTCCGGCGAAGCCGAACGGAGCCGATTCGGGCACGATATCGGCGTCTTTCCACGTGCTCGCCGGCGACCGTCGCACGAGTACGGTAAACCGCGTCAGCCGGGGCGGAGTTCGGGACGCCGATGCGAAAGTGGGAAGCGCCGCTCGGATCTTCGCCGTTTTTGGAGGAGTCAGTGGCGGCACTCCGGTGAAGCCAAGGTGCGCCAATTCGCGCACGATATCGGCGTCTTTCGACGTGCCCGCCGGCCACCGTCGCACGAGTACGGCAAACCTCGTCTGCCGGGGCGGGGTTTGCGACGCCGACGCAAAAGTGGGAACCGCCGCTCGGATGTTCGCCGTTTTTGGCAGAGTGAGTGCTGGCACTCCGGCGAAGCGAAAGAGCGTGAATGCGCCCACGAAAGTAGCGTATTTGGACGTGCTTGACGGCGACCGCCGCAGGAGTACGAAAAACCACGTCAGCCGGGGCGAGCGACCCACGGCGGTCTGGGTGCTTATCGCTGCTATTATAGGGGCACCCCGGCAGACGCAGAAAGAAAAAAAAAAAAAATGGGGACATGGCGTGCGTCACCGTGCGGCTTCGCAGCGTTGCCGAAGTCGCCGAGCCCTTCGACTGAGCCGAACGGCGGACAGGGAACGTTGGTCGGCCGTTCTAACCTGTCGGTGCCACGCCGAGACGTCGTTAAGGAAAACCGCGTCGTGGGCCTCTACGACGCCGTCGAGTCGTTGTACGTTTGGTGTCCAGCGTGTCGGCGGCGAGTAGCGGACACGTCGTTCACGACTTCGGTCTTTCGCAGTCGACGCGAACTTGCGGAGAGTCGTGGTGCCTCACGTTTTCGGCAGAAACCGCGGCGGAATTTTCCCGTGCGTGCGCGCACGACCTCGGTGCTGTGCCGTCAGCGTAGTGTTGCACAAACTCGTGGCCTACCCAAGGTGCGGTACGTTTGCGGCCGTATCCTCGGTGGGAATTTCGTGAGTAGGGTCGCAAATTCTACGACCTCGGCGGGTTTGAGAGCGACGTAGACTTGTGGCACGCTCAACGTGCCACACGTTTCGGGGCACACCCGCGGTGAAATTTTCTCGAGTACGCTCGTATTAGTGCCCAAGGAGGTCTGGGTACTTATCGCTGCTATTATGTGGGGGTTCTCGTGAGCGGCGTACGCGAAAGCGACCGGGTGTCTGATATGCGGCGGGCTTCGGCCTCGTCAAGCGTGTCCTCGGGTCTGCTCCAGGGGAATCCACGGCAGTCGTCTGCAGCCTCATCCGCTTGATGCGTTAGGGGCTGGTTGTCGGACGGTGCCGTTTTACCACGATATCGAGGTGTGTTCCGTGTCGTCCTCGGGCGATTCAGATGCGAAAGCGCCGAAGACGCGGGCGTGACCCGTCGTCTGGCGGCTTTGCAGTCTCGGCTCCGTTGCTAGTTCCGGCCGGTCCACCGACAGTGCAGCGGGCTTGGGCAACCCGCACGGCGCGACCGAGTCGATGCAACGAAAAAGAGCGAGCATGAACGTGCTTCTTGCCGCACGGCTCCCACTCGTCTTTCGGGAAGGTTGTGCCGTAGCGAGCTCGAACGCCGTCATCTCGGAGTGCAAAATAAGCGTGTTGGGGCGCCTGAAGGTGGCCTCCGCCGCACACAGACTGCGTCCGGCCCGCCGAAGGCGAGGACGGACGCGCAGTCGAACGATTACCTGGTTGATCCTGCCAGTAATCATATGCTTGTCTCAAAGATTAAGCCATGCATGTCTAAGTACATGCCGAAATAAGGCGAAACCGCGAATGGCTCATTAAATCAGTTATGGTTCCTTAGATCGTTTCTTCCTACTTGGATAACTGTGGCAATTCTAGAGCTAATACATGCAGTGAGCCTGGAGCCCTTTGGGTAACGGGTGCTTTTATTAGACCAAGATCGATCGGGTTTCGGCCCGTATTGTGTGGTGACTCTGGATAACTTTGTGCTGATCGCATGGCCACGAGCCGGCGACGTTTCTTTCAAGTGTCTGCCTTATCAACTTTCGATGGTAGGTTACTTGCTTACCATGGTTGTTACGGGTAACGGAGAATCAGGGTTCGATTCCGGAGAGGGAGCCTGAGAAACGGCTACCACATCCAAGGAAGGCAGCAGGCGCGCAAATTACCCACTCCCGGCACGGGGAGGTAGTGACGAAAAATAACAATACGGGACTCTTTTGAGGCCCCGTAATTGAAATGAGTACACTCTAAATCCTTTAACGAGGATCAATTGGAGGGCAAGTCTGGTGCCAGCAGCCGCGGTAATTCCAGCTCCAATAGCGTATACTAAAGCTGCTGCGGTTAAAAAGCTCGTAGTTGGATCTCAGTTCCAGACGAGTAGTGCATCTACCCGATGCGACGGCTCGGACTGAACATCATGCCGGTTCTTTCTTGGTGCACTTCATTGTGTGCCTCGAGATGGCCGGTGCTTTTACTTTGAAAAAATTAGAGTGCTCAACGCAGGCGAGTCGCCTGAATAAACTTGCATGGAATAATAGAACAAGACCTCGTTTCTGTTCTGTTGGTTTTTGGAATACGAGGTAATGATTAAGAGGGACGGACGGGGGCATTCGTATTGCGGCGCTAGAGGTGAAATTCTTGGACCGTCGCAAGACGAACTACTGCGAAAGCATTTGCCAAGAATGTTTTCATTGATCAAGAACGAAAGTCAGAGGTTCGAAGGCGATCAGATACCGCCCTAGTTCTGACCATAAACGATGCCAACCAGCGATCCGCCTGAGTTACTCAAATGACTCGGCGGGCAGCTTCCGGGAAACCAAAGTATTTGGGTTCCGGGGGAAGTATGGTTGCAAAGCTGAAACTTAAAGGAATTGACGGAAGGGCACCACCAGGAGTGGAGCCTGCGGCTTAATTTGACTCAACACGGGAAAACTTACCCGGCCCGGACACTGGGAGGATTGACAGATTGAGAGCTCTTTCTTGATTCGGTGGATGGTGGTGCATGGCCGTTCTTAGTTGGTGGAGCGATTTGTCTGGTTAATTCCGATAACGAACGAGACTCTAGCCTATTAAATAGGTGCGGGGTTCCCAGCACCTTACAACCTTCTTAGAGGGACAAGCGGCTCCTAGCCGCACGAAACAGAGCAATAACAGGTCTGTGATGCCCTTAGATGTCCGGGGCCGCACGCGCGCTACACTGAAGGAAGCAGCGTGTCTTTATCCCTGTCTGAAAAGACTGGGTAACCCGTGGAACTTCTTTCGTGATTGGGATAGGGGCTTGCAATTGTTCCCCTTGAACGAGGAATTCCCAGTAAGCGCGAGTCATAAGCTCGCGTTGATTACGTCCCTGCCCTTTGTACACACCGCCCGTCGCTACTACCGATTGAATGATTTAGTGAGGTCTTCGGACCGATGTCCGGCGCGGCCTTTCGGTTGCGCCGGTCTGTTGGAAAGATGACCAAACTTGATCATTTAGAGGAAGTAAAAGTCGTAACAAGGTTTCCGTAGGTGAACCTGCGGAAGGATCATTAACGGATTGTGAAGGGTGAGCGCCTCAGCTGCGTCTGCGCCCGACACTTTCTGCCGCTGACCCCGTTTGGACGCGGGGTCGGCTTTTCCCCACGGGGCTGCCTGAATGTGGAGCGGCACCCCGTGACAAATTGTTGCGCCCAGCGGACGCCAACACCGCGACCTTGGACGGTCGGCCAGGTGGCGGACGCGGGTACAAACGGCGCAACGCACTCATAGGTCGGCTTTCGACCCGCCACTGCACCGTGGCTCGAAGCGCTCGAAATGCGCGACCCGACCGCTGCGGGACCGCCTAGTACTGTAAACAGGAGCGGCGGAGCGCGAACGGCGAGTCGTGGTTACGTCGGTAGAAGGCGAGGCTGCGCGTTCCCGAAACGCCAGCCGAGTGCCCTCCCGACCGTTCGAGCGTGCAAGAACGAGACCCGACAATCGCGCGGCGACTGCCAAGTACGAGAGGAACGGCACAAGCGTCGGCGGTCGGTCAAGGAACTGGCGATGTGACGGGTCCGCTGTGCACCAGTGCATACCGTCCCGCCGTCCGCGGCAAGCGCCTCCGCGTCCTCGGGTGACGGAGGCTGCCGGTCGGTTCTTGCAGGCGAGGGATCTCGCTGGCACCGGTTCGCGTTGACGCGCGGCCGGTCATGGCACGGCGATGCGACGGCCGAGGTGCGCAGTACTCGATGGAGGAACCGCACGCTCCGATGACCGTCCCGCCCTCCGCGGCGTATGCGTACCGACCGTAATGGTTGCAGCAGCGCCGGCCGGCTTTTGAATTCGCCACACGAAACACGGTGCGAGATCGCGGTTAGGGGAGCGTCGACGTTGCCAGGCGTTTTGCTTGCTGCCGAGGGAAAGGCGGCACGGCCACGTCGCGCTCGTCGCGATTAGCGGGTCTGCGCGCTTTGGGAAGGTGCCGCAACGACTTGCCGAAAGAGGAAGCACGGAAGAACGAGGGACTTGGACGTCCCGACAATTGAACGCACTTGCGGCCAGGCCCTTGCTGGCTTCGTTCTTCCGCCTCGAGTAGGCTCGTACGCGGCTCCGGCGCCGAAAGTGGTCCTTGGCACCGACTTCGGTGGACGTGGGAAGTGCCGCGCAAGTACGGCGCGCCTGGCTCCACCTGTTGGCTAAAGTAGGCAGCCGGATCGGCATTTTGGTGTGCGGTGGCAAACCGTGGATGCGAAAAAAGCTTGTGCGATTTCGTGGAACAAAAAGCGGGGGTCCCCCTTTTTATGCGGAGGAGACCGACCCGCCTGCCGTGGTGAACCGCGACGCCACGGTAAAAACGGGAGAGGCTTGTCGATGGGACCGTGCATCCCGCGCTCCACGGAGGCCGGGAGGCGGCCGCCCGAGGAAATGTGTAGCCGTCGAGGCCCGCATCTGCGTGCACTCTTATCCAAATGGGTGTACCGCAGGCATTTTCTGGTTAGGCGGGCCAATGAGAGCGAGCACACAACGATACCTACGGGTCCGGCTTGGAGAACCGGCTTCGACGCCTCCCGAGTATTTATAGAGGGGTGGACCACGAAAGCACTCGCAAGTAGCGAAAGCGAAACGCCGTCCGAAACACACCGTTTGCTCGATTTGCGGCAGCCGAAAAAGGCGCGGCAGAGTTTTGGAGTCCAAGCGTGCGCTGAAAAGCGCCCTTCTTGGCCACTGTTTGGCCGAGTGCCAGAAACGTTTGGTTTTGACTGTACGGAATTGAACAAACACTTTTTCACGACTCTAAGCGGTGGATCACTCGGTTCTCGGGTCGATGAAGAACGCAGCCAGCTGCGAGACTTGGTGTGAATTGCAGGACACACTGAGCACTGATTCTTTGAACGCACATTGCGGCCTTGGGTCTTCCCTTGGCTTCGTCTGTCTGAGGGTCGGATCACATATCAAGTGAGCCTTCGGCGCACAAGGGAACGTGAGCCGTCGACTCGTTTTGACCGCGTCGGCAACACGGACAGCACGCTGAACACCTCACAGCGAGCGCCAACAGCGGCCACTCAAGGGCGAGACGGTGGCGACCGTCGTGCCAGAGCCCAACCGAAACGGGGGCGACCGACTGCATTGAGGATGTGGCACCTCGTTGAGACCGCCGCAGGACTTCGAGTCGGAAGGAAGCCTGCAGGGAAAGTGCGGTCGAGGTTGCGTACTCCTCTCTGCGACCGGGCGCGCAAGAGCTGCGAGAGCCACGGACGCGCAACTTTAACGCACGGTAAACACGAGGAGCGAAAGCCGGCCAGCAAAGCTTCTCCAGCCGTGCGCAAAGTGCGCGAGATCGCAGCCTTGCGTTGCGCTTGTTGCCCTCGAAGTAAGCAGGGTGTCCCGTAGACCGGGCGCTCGAACACGCTGCGGGGCCGTGCCTCCTCCAGGCTTTGCCGCGCGAACAGGGAACGTTCGCGCGCAAAGCGCAGGGAGGTGAGGAGGCTGCGCCCGACGTTTGCGGTTCGCTGCGTACGCGGTTGATGCGGAGAGCA
>NW_027464689.1:690000-695000 GCF_043290135.1 Rhipicephalus microplus | reverse complement strand
ATATGCGGATGCGGTTAAAGGTAGGACGAGCACGACAACAGAGGGTAACCAAATTTCCCATCTTTCACAAACGCAAAAGGATGAGAATGAAAAACAGAGAGCCAAATTTGCACTTTTAGTCACGTCCGAGACGTTGAACACAGCAGAAGTACAAGCTGCCATAAAAAAAAGGATAGACCCACAGGAGCTCGGGTTAAGTGACCCAGAAATGCGAGAGGGGAAGCGAGGAATGGTAGTGTCAACCTCGTCAAAAGAAGGATTAAAAAACCTAGAAAACCTCATGGAAAACGACCCAGAACTCAGAGCAAGAATGAAAACGCAGAGGCCAAAAAGTAAGAAACCAGAATTAAAGATTATTGGCATAGATGAAGAACTCACATCTGAGGAAATAATTCGGAAACTCATTTCACAGAATAGATTAACATGTACAGAAGAAGATATAAAAATAGTAACCACATGGCAAGGTAAAGAAGGAAAAACGGTAATCGTAAGCTTGGAATACAGAGCTTGGAGACAATTGCAAGGTAAAGAGCAATTAAACATCGGATGGAATAGGTGCCGAGTATTCGACAATACTTATGTTCCAAGATGCACCTTCTGTGCTAAATACGGCCACACACAAAAATGGTGTAGATCTCAGACGCCGCGATGCACTGAGTGTAGTGGCAGACATCACTACAAAGAATGCAGAGTTGAAGATTACCTATGCAGCGCCTGCAAGCAGGACGGGTGGGAACCAGAAATGGTAAGTCATTCCATGATGTCAAGGGCATGCCCTACTTACAAAGCCAGAAGGGAGCAGGAGCTCGACAGAATTCTCCGCCAACTTGAGTTAACAGCACTCTAATTAGACAGGATACGCAAGCGGTATCCAAACGACAACTCCGGGTTTAGACAGTCTTTTCCCTCGTATAAAAAAAAAAAAAAAAAAAAAGAAAAGAAATGGTGAATACAAAATTAAATTCAACAGAAAAATTAGAAATGATACAGGTTAACTTAGGCAGGTCCTTTAAGGCGAATCAGAATTTAAGCATTTATCAACAAAGGAGAAATCATCATATTTCATTAGTTCAAGAGCCCTATCACTTAAAAGGTAAAATTATACCATGTTCAATAAAAGATAGAATTATTGCGCATGAGGAAAACCCAAAAGTTGGCATCATATTCCACTCAAGGGTAACCAACATATTTCCAGTACAAATAGAAGAGGATTTTATTGCAGTAATAATGAAATTTAAGAACAAACAACTTCTCCTAATCAACTGCTATGCAGCACCTAAGGGGAACGTAGAGAACCTACTAACTAAAATAGAGAACGTGATTCAAAAAACACACATAGAGAACATTTTAATAACAGGAGATTTTAATGCAAAAAGCCACAGTTGGGGAGGTGACAAACTAGATGATAGAGGGGAATTAGTTTTAGAGTTTATTATTAAAAATAACTTAAACTTAATAAACGACAAGAACAGTGAACCAACATTCCAAAATTCAAGGGGCAAAAGTTGGATCGATCTATCTATTGTTTCAAACAATTTGATTAGGGAAGTTAAAAATTGGAAGGTTTTAAATGAACCTTCATACAGTGATCATAAATTCATCAAAATAGAAATATTCGAAGAGGCCAAATTACAAATGTTTAAAATAACTAAAACAGGGAAACAAAGAGCATTAACAGATTTACTAAAGATGGATTGGGAATTACAATCACGAAATCTGAATAATGTACAGGAGGTCGAGCATTTAATACAAAAATTTTATAATACATTGGAAAACTTATACAAAAAATATGAAAAACGCATTACCAAGGGAAAAGGTCAAGAGAAAAGCTGGTGGAACCTGGAACTAGAAATACAAAGGAAAAAAGTTAGAGCAATGAAAAGACGGTTCAAAAGAAGTCGAGGGGATATAAGAGAAATCTTTAAAGCTCAATATTATGAAGAACATAAATTATATGTAGAAAATATTGCACAGGCGAAAAAGAAGGATTGGGAAAATTTTTTAGCCAAAGTAACGAGGAATCCTTTTAATATAGGATACAAATTAGCCCGGAATCAAATTAAAAAAGCAGTCATTATAAAAAGCATGATAAAAGAGGACGGTTCATCAACAAATTGTCTTACAGAAACAGTCGACTATATTATAAGTAAATTATATGATTTAGCAGGAGAAAACGAAGTAAACGAAACAAAAGTCGAAGAAGAGGAAATAAACAATGACATTGAAGATGATGGGGAGTTTACGCAACAGGAAGTGGAAGCAATAATTAGGAACCTAAAGAAAGATATCGCACCAGGACCGGACAACTTAACAACGGAATTTATTCAATTAATAAATCAAAAGCAAAATACCTTTTTTGTAAATATATTTAATTGTTGTTTAAAACTAGGATATTTTCCTCAGGACTGGAAAGTATCAAAAATAATATTGATCCCCAAAAAGAAAAGTCAGAATACACCTGCAGATTACCGACCAATTGCAATAAACTCAATATTCGGAAAGATCCTAGAAAGCTTACTCAAAGACCGCATATATCACTTCTTATACAAAAACGAATTATTCCCCAAAAATCAATACGGGTTCAAGCACGATACCTCGACAATTCAGGCATTAGAGAACATAAAGAAAAAATTAGACCAAGCTTCTCTAGATAAAGAGGGAGCTTTGATTATATCAATGGATATCAAAAATGCATTCAACACCATTGATAAAAAAGAAATAATTAAGTACTTAGAAGAAAATAATTGCCCAAAAAATTTAATAAAATTAACCAATGCAATCATGACAAATCGAAAAATCTCGTACAAAAACGAAAACATTCAGAAAATGTATTGCCTAAGAAAAGGATCCCCCCAAGGATCCCCATTAAGTCCATTACTATGGACCATAATGATTACAGAGGTACTGAGGGAAAAATACCCAGAAAAAACATATGTGCAAGCTTTCGCCGACGATATCACAATAATAATTAAAGGAACATCTAAAAGAAAGCTACAAGATAAAGCAAACCAGACATTAAACATAATACAAAAATGGGGCCTCGAAAAAAAGATTGAATTCAATGCAACAAAAACCGAATTTATGGTTATTAAAGGAAAATATTCAAAAAGCCCACCAATACTTAAATTAGGAGACAATAAAATAAGAAAGGTACAGCAAATGAAAATATTAGGAGTAATCTTAGATGAAAACCTGTCTTTCCTTCCGCATTTAGATTATATAAAAGAGAAAGTGTTCGACTTGTCAATTAACTTAAACAAATTTACAGGTAAAAACAGAGGCATTAAAAACAAACAACTTAGGGAAATATATGTAAGGGGAATGGAAAGAATAATAACTTATGCAGGCCCAGTCTGGTATAGAAACATTGGCACCATAATCAAAAGATTGAAATCAATACAACGGAAACCATTAATATCGATAACTAAAGCCTATAAAACAGTTTCAAATAATGCATTAAACGTCTTAGCTAATGTTCCACCAGTACATCTAAAATTAGAAAAAGAGATAGAACTACACAACATTATCAAAAATGGAAAGCAGTTTATTTGGAATGACAAAATTTTCGATGCGGATTCTATTACTAAAAAAATTGACAAATGGAAAATTCATCCGTCTAAAAGATTAAGATTTAAGTTTAATAAAGAACTCAATCAAGAAACAGATTACAAAATTTTTACAGATGGTTCAAGCAATGAAATTGGAGCTGGGTCAGCTTTTGTAGTTATGAAAGAGCAAAAATTATTAGACACCAAACAATATTCATTACCAAAGTACAGTAACAATTTTGAAGCAGAAGCTATGGCTATAACCAAGGCCATAGAATATATTAGTTTACAACAAAATCGAAGCACCTATCATTTGCTGACAGACAGCCTGTCAGTCCTACAGGGGATAAATAATCCAGAAAACCTCAACCCCTATATATTTAAAATTAAGCAACTGCTCCAAAATGCTTCAGTAAACAACCAAATTATTCTAACATACGTAAAAGGACACAGTGGAAACATCGGCAACGACATAGCAGACGAATTGGCAAAAAAGGCAATAAGATTCGGAGAAGAAGTAGGGGTCCAAATTTCTAAGAATTTTATCAAAAAGGAGTTACAAAAAAAATTGTATCACAAATGGGAACAACTTTGGGCCCAAGACAAAATAGCTCGAAAAAGCTATATACACAATTGGATAAAACATATTAATCAGATTCCAAATCAATTTATTGCAAATTATCAGATTTCACAAATTTTAACAGGACATGGACGGTTTCCTCACTATCTGTTCAGGTTCGGGATAAAACAAAACAGAATCTGCCCTTGCAACATGGAAGAAACAGACATAGAGCATTATTTTACGATTTGTAAACTAACCGAAAAATATAGAGCACAGCTGAAGAGATTTTGTGGACGCCCTGCTCAGGGAAAACGGGAACTTATTGAAAATGTACAGGCCAGGGCGATCCTGGAGGAGATGGTCGATACGATCAATAATAAACTGTAGGGACGTTACAGAGCATTAGGCAAACTGGGAAAAAAAAAAAAAAAAAAGAAAATTCCCGGCGGCGATTCCGTCACAAAAAAGAGGGAAAACGAGGCCGATTGCACTGCCACCGTCACCATCACTACGGGGAGGAGAAGTATAAACCCGACCACTTCATCACATTGACACACGCCTCTCCATTTTGGAAAAAAAAAAAAAAAAAAGAAGGACTTCAATGCCAATCGGGTTCAACCTTTCCATGGTTGATAAGTTCGACCGGCAGCTCGCTGGTGGACCATAGGAGAGGTGAAGGGCGATCATGATCGGAGTTCTACTCGCCTCTGCCCTCCCTCCTTTCTCGGGATCAATTGACTGCCATCTGGAAGGACATGGTCTCATCTCTTTGGATTCCAACCGAGATCCACAAGTTGTGGTGAGGACTGAGACCTTCCACATGATGGCATGGCGAGTCAACTGAGGCCTCAAGGACAGGCCATCATGGCGGTTCATAATACTGGCCCTCT
>NW_027464689.1:675000-685000 GCF_043290135.1 Rhipicephalus microplus | reverse complement strand
TGGTGCCGCACCCGGGCTCGCCCCGGCTGACGCAGTTTTCGCGCCGCCCCGGCTGACGCGGTTTCGTGCCGCCCCGGCAGACGCGGTTTTCGCGCCGCCCCGGCTGACGCGGTTTCGTGCCGCCCCGGCAGACGCAGTTCGGACTTAGCACTTTTCGGCTGTGCCTGGCTGGCGGCCCACTCACTCGATCGCCATGTCTGTTTGCCACAGTTTTCCCGGTGGTGCCGCACCCGGGCTCGCCCCGGCAGACGCGTTTTTTTTTTTCTTTCGCCCCGGCTGACGCAGTTTTCGCGCCGCCCCGGCTGACGCGGTTTCGTGCCGCCCCGGCAGACGCGGTTTTTTGCGCCGCCCCGGCTGACGCGGTTTTTGCCGCCCCGGCTGACGCAGTTCGGACTTAGCACTTTTCGGCTGTGCCTGGCTGGCGGCCCACTCACTCGATCGCCATGTCTGTTTGCCACAGTTTTCCCGGTGGTGCCGCACCCGGGCTCGCCCCGGCTGACGCAGTTTTCGCGCCGCCCCGGCTGACGCGGTTTCGTGCCGCCCCGGCAGACGCGGTTTTCGCGCCGCCCCGGCTGACGCGGTTTCGTGCCGCCCCGGCAGACGCAGTTCGGACTTAGCACTTTTCGGCTGTGCCTGGCTGGCGGCCCACTCACTCGATCGCCATGTCTGTTTGCCACAGTTTTCCCGGTGGTGCCGCACCCGGGCTCGCCCCGGCTGACGCAGTTTTCGCGCCGCCCCGGCTGACGCGGTTTCGTGCCGCCCCGGCAGACGCGGTTTTCGCGCCGCCCCGGCTGACGCGGTTTCGTGCCGCCCCGGCAGACGCAGTTCGGACTTAGCACTTTTCGGCTGTGCCTGGCTGGCGGCCCACTCACTCGATCGCCATGTCTGTTTGCCACAGTTTTCCCGGTGGTGCCGCACCCGGGCTCGCCCCGGCAGACGCGTTTTTTTTTTCTTTCGCCCCGGCTGACGCAGTTTTCGCGCCGCCCCGGCTGACGCGGTTTCGTGCCGCCCCGGCAGACGCGGTTTTTTTGCGCCGCCCCGGCTGACGCGGTTTTTGCCGCCCCGGCTGACGCAGTTCGGACTTGGCACTTTTTGGCTGAGCCTGGCTGGTGGCCCACTCACTCGATCGCCATGTCTGTTAGCCACAGTTTTCCCGGTGGTGCCGCACCCGGGCTCGCCCCGGCTGACGCAGTTTTCGCGCCGCCCCGGCAGACGCGGTTTTCGCGCCGCCCCGGCTGACGCGGTTTTTGCCGCCCCGGCTGACGCAGTTCGGACTTAGCACTTTTTGGGCTGAGCCTGGCTGGCGGCCCACTCACTCGATCGCCATGTCTGTTTGCCACAGTCTTCCCGGTGGTGCCGCACCCGGGCTCGCCCCGGCAGACGCGTTTTTTTTTCTTTCGCCCCGGCAGACGTGGTTCCCCCCCCCCCTTTTCGCTCGCCCCGGCTGACGAGGTTTTCGCGCCGCCCCGGCTGACGCAGTTTTCGCGCCGCCCCGGCTGACGCGGTTTCGTGCCGCCCCGGCTGACGCGGTTTTCGCGCCGCCCCGGCTGACGCGGTTTTTGCGTCGCCCCGGCTGACACGGTTCGGACTTTGCACTTTTCGGCTGTGCCTGGCTGGCGGCCCACTCACTCGATCGCCATGTCTGTTTGCCACAGTTTTCCCGGTGGTGCCGCACCCGGGCTTGCCCCGGCAGACGCGTTTTTTTTTTTCTTTCGCCCCGGCTGACGCAGTTTTCGCCCCGCCCCGGCTGACGCGGTTTCGTGCCGCCCCGGCAGACGCGGTTTTTTGCGCCGCCCCGGCTGACGCGGTTTTTGCCGCCCCGGCTGACGCAGTTCGGACTTTGCACTTTTTGGCTGAGCCTGGCTGGCGGCCCACTCACTCGATCGCCATGTCTGTTTGCCACAGTTTTCCCGGTGGTGCCGCACCCGGGCTCGCCCCGGCAGACGCGTTTTTTTTTTTCCTTCGCCCCGGCAGACGTGGTTCCCCCCCCCCCCCCCTCCGTCTTTCTTTTTGTTTTTTTTTTCGCCGCGGCTGAAGTGGATTTTTCGGTGCCTCGACGCCCCGGTAGTCGCGGTTTTTCCGTTTCCGCACGGCCCCGGCTGACGCTGCTCGGTCACAGTCGCCTTTTGTGAGGATTGCAGACTTCTTGAGCGCGGGTGTTTTTTTTTGTTGTTGTTGTTGTTTTATTACGCATTCGCTCCAGCAGACGCTGTTTAGACTTTTTGTTTCCTCTTTTATCCTGCGACGAGGTGACGAGGTTTATTCGGTGCCCCGCCGCCCCGGCTGAAGTGATTTTTCCTGTCCCGTGCCGCCCCGGCTGACGCGGTTGGGACTTCGCGTTTGTTCGGCCGCCACGGGTTTTGGCGCACTCGCTCGGTTGCTTGTTGTTGCCACTTGTTGCGAACCCAGGTTTCTTGAGCGAGCGCGGGCGTTTTTTCTTCCTTTCTTTCTTTGTTCTATGTGTTAGCGAATCGGCCTTTAATATCACACGAGGACTCACAACCAACAATTTTCAGTTTGAAGTGTAAAAAATCTGCAGGTGTTGACGTAACTGACTTGCCCCGTACCCTTGAGTACATCCATGAAGTTCTCGTAGTACTACTAAATCGCATTATTCCAAGTGGAGAAATTCCCATAAACTTGCAAACCTCTACACGAAAATCGGTGCGCGTGATAAAGTTGAAAATTATCGTCCGATATCAAATGTGCCTTCTATAACACAAATTCTAGGAAAAAAAAAAAAACACTTGTTCGCCGTTTTCTGCGCCGTGACTGGCAGCACTCCGGCGAAGCGAAACGGGGTCGATTCGAGCACGATATCGGCGTCTTTCTACGTGCTCGCCGGCGACCGTCGCACGAGTACGTCGCACGAGCGCGTCTGCCGGGGCGCCGTTTGCGAAGCCGACGCAAAAGTGGGAACCGCCGCTCGGATGATCGCCGCTTTCGGCAGAGTGAGTGTTGGCACTCCGGGGAAGCGAAACAGCGTGAATGCGCCCACGAAATCGGCGTATTTTGAAGTGCCCGCCGGCGACCGTCGCACGAGTACGGTAAACCGCGTCAGCCGGGGCGTAGTTCGGGACGCCGACGAAAAAGTGGGAAGCGCAACTCGGATCTTCGCCGTTTTTGCAGGAGTGAGTGGCGGCCCTCCTGCGAGACCAAGAAGCATCGATTCGTGCACGAATTCGGCGCCTTTCGACGTGATCGCCGGCGACCGTCGCTCGAGTAGGGCAAACCGCGTCTGCCGGGGCGGGCTTCGGGACGCCGATGCGAAAGTGGGAAATGCTGCTCGGATGTTCGCCGTTTTTGGCCGAGTGAGTGCTGGCACTCGGGCGAAGCCAAACGGGGCCGATTACGGCACGATATCGGCGTCTTTCGACGTGCCCGGCGGCGACCGCCGCACGAGTACGGTAAACCGCGTCAGCCCGGGCGGAGTTCGGGACGCCGATGCGAAAGTGGAGAACGCCGCTCGGATCTTCGCCGTTTTTGGAGGAGTGAGTGGCGGCACTCCGGAGAAGCCAAGGAGCGCCAATTAGCGCACGATATCGGCGTCTTTCGACGCGCTCGCCGGCGACCGTCGAACGAGTAGGGCAAACCGCGTCTGCCGGGGCGGGGTTTACGACGCCGACGCAAAAGTGGGAACCGCCGCTCGGATGTTGGCCGTTTTTGGCAGAGTGAGTGCTGGCACACCGGCGACGCGAAAGAGCGCGAAAGCGCCCACGAAAGTGGCGTATTTGGACGTGCTTGACGGCGACCGCTGCAGGAGTACGAAAAACCACGTCAGCCGGGGCGAGCGACCCACGGCGGTCTGGGTGCTTATCGCTGCTATTATAGGGGCACCCCGGCAGACGCAGAAAAAAAAAATTTTTTTTCGACCTTCTTTTTTGCTGGTCGAGCTCGGGTAACCCAGGTCGCAATGGGAGCCGCGCACGAAAGCGGCGTCGCGAGACGCGTTCGCGGTCGCTAGTCGCACGAGCTCGGCAACCGCGTCAGCCGGCGCGGAGTTCGGGATGCCGACGGCTAAGTGGGTACCGCTGCTCGGATGTTCGCCGTTTTTGGCCGAGTGAGTGCTGGCACTCCGGCGAAGCGAAACGGGGCCGATTCGGGCACGATATCGGCGTATTTCGACGTGCTCGCCGGCGACCGTCGCACGAGTACGGCAAAGCGCGTCTGCCGGGGCGAGGTTTGCGATGCCGACGAAAAAGTGGGAAGCGCCGCTCGGATCTTCGCCGTTTTTGCAGGAGTGAGTGGCGGCCCTCCTGCGAGACCAAGAAGCATCGACTCGCGCACGATATCGGTGTCTTTCGACGTGCCCGCCGGCCACCGCCGCACGAGTACGGCAAACCGCGTATGCCGGGGCGGGGTTGGCGACGCCGACGCAAAAGTGGGAACCGCCACTAGGATGTTCGCCGTTTTTGGCAGAGTGAGTGCTGGCACTCCGGCGAAGCGAAAGAGCGCGAATGCGCCCACGAAAGTGGCGTGTTTGGACGTGCTTGACGACGACCACCGCAGGAAAACGAAAAACCACGTCAGCCGGGGCGAGCGACCCATGGCGGTCTGGGTGCTTATCGCTGCTATTATAGGGGCACCCCGGCAGACGCAAAAAAAAAAAAATTTTTTTTCGACATTCTTTTTTGCTCGTCGACCTCGGGTGACCCAGGTCGCAGTGGGAGCCGCGCACGAAAGCGGCGTCGCGAGACGGCTTCGCGGTCGCTAGTCGCACGAGCTCGGCAACCGCGTCTGCCGGGGCGGAGTTCGGGACGCCGACGGCTAAGTGGGAACCGCCGCTCGGATGTTCGCCGTTTGTGGCCGAGTGAGTGCTGGCACTCCGGCGAAGCCAAACGGGGCCGATTCCGGCACGATATCGGCGTCTTTCTACGTGCTCGCCGGCGACCGTCGCACGAGTACGGCAAAGTGCGTCTGCCGGGGCGGGGTTTGCGACGCGTACGCAATAGTGAGAACCGTCGCTCGGATGTTCGTCGTCTTTCGCCGAGCCAGTGCTGGCACTCCGGCGAAGCCGAACGGAGCCGATTCGGGCACGATATCGGCGTCTTTCCACGTGCTCGCCGGCGACCGTCGCACGAGTACGGTAAACCGCGTCAGCCGGGGCGGAGTTCGGGACGCCGATGCGAAAGTGGGAAGCGCCGCTCGGATCTTCGCCGTTTTTGGAGGAGTCAGTGGCGGCACTCCGGTGAAGCCAAGGTGCGCCAATTCGCGCACGATATCGGCGTCTTTCGACGTGCCCGCCGGCCACCGTCGCACGAGTACGGCAAACCTCGTCTGCCGGGGCGGGGTTTGCGACGCCGACGCAAAAGTGGGAACCGCCGCTCGGATGTTCGCCGTTTTTGGCAGAGTGAGTGCTGGCACTCCGGCGAAGCGAAAGAGCGTGAATGCGCCCACGAAAGTAGCGTATTTGGACGTGCTTGACGGCGACCGCCGCAGGAGTACGAAAAACCACGTCAGCCGGGGCGAGCGACCCACGGCGGTCTGGGTGCTTATCGCTGCTATTATAGGGGCACCCCGGCAGACGCAGAAAGAAAAAAAAAAAATGGGGACATGGCGTGCGTCACCGTGCGGCTTCGCAGCGTTGCCGAAGTCGCCGAGCCCTTCGACTGAGCCGAACGGCGGACAGGGAACGTTGGTCGGCCGTTCTAACCTGTCGGTGCCACGCCGAGACGTCGTTAAGGAAAACCGCGTCGTGGGCCTCTACGACGCCGTCGAGTCGTTGTACGTTTGGTGTCCAGCGTGTCGGCGGCGAGTAGCGGACACGTCGTTCACGACTTCGGTCTTTCGCAGTCGACGCGAACTTGCGGAGAGTCGTGGTGCCTCACGTTTTCGGCAGAAACCGCGGCGGAATTTTCCCGTGCGTGCGCGCACGACCTCGGTGCTGTGCCGTCAGCGTAGTGTTGCACAAACTCGTGGCCTACCCAAGGTGCGGTACGTTTGCGGCCGTATCCTCGGTGGGAATTTCGTGAGTAGGGTCGCAAATTCTACGACCTCGGCGGGTTTGAGAGCGACGTAGACTTGTGGCACGCTCAACGTGCCACACGTTTCGGGGCACACCCGCGGTGAAATTTTCTCGAGTACGCTCGTATTAGTGCCCAAGGAGGTCTGGGTACTTATCGCTGCTATTATGTGGGGGTTCTCGTGAGCGGCGTACGCGAAAGCGACCGGGTGTCTGATATGCGGCGGGCTTCGGCCTCGTCAAGCGTGTCCTCGGGTCTGCTCCAGGGGAATCCACGGCAGTCGTCTGCAGCCTCATCCGCTTGATGCGTTAGGGGCTGGTTGTCGGACGGTGCCGTTTTACCACGATATCGAGGTGTGTTCCGTGTCGTCCTCGGGCGATTCAGATGCGAAAGCGCCGAAGACGCGGGCGTGACCCGTCGTCTGGCGGCTTTGCAGTCTCGGCTCCGTTGCTAGTTCCGGCCGGTCCACCGACAGTGCAGCGGGCTTGGGCAACCCGCACGGCGCGACCGAGTCGATGCAACGAAAAAGAGCGAGCATGAACGTGCTTCTTGCCGCACGGCTCCCACTCGTCTTTCGGGAAGGTTGTGCCGTAGCGAGCTCGAACGCCGTCATCTCGGAGTGCAAAATAAGCGTGTTGGGGCGCCTGAAGGTGGCCTCCGCCGCACACAGACTGCGTCCGGCCCGCCGAAGGCGAGGACGGACGCGCAGTCGAACGATTACCTGGTTGATCCTGCCAGTAATCATATGCTTGTCTCAAAGATTAAGCCATGCATGTCTAAGTACATGCCGAAATAAGGCGAAACCGCAAATGGCTCATTAAATCAGTTATGGTTCCTTAGATCGTTTCTTCCTACTTGGATAACTGTGGCAATTCTAGAGCTAATACATGCAGTGAGCCTGGAGCCCTTTGGGTAACGAGTGCTTTTATTAGACCAAGATCGATCGGGTTTCGGCCCGTATTGTGTGGTGACTCTGGATAACTTTGTGCTGATCGCATGGCCACGAGCCGGCGACGTTTCTTTCAAGTGTCTGCCTTATCAACTTTCGATGGTAGGTTACTTGCTTACCATGGTTGTTACGGGTAACGGAGAATCAGGGTTCGATTCCGGAGAGGGAGCCTGAGAAACGGCTACCACATCCAAGGAAGGCAGCAGGCGCGCAAATTACCCACTCCCGGCACGGGGAGGTAGTGACGAAAAATAACAATACGGGACTCTTTTGAGGCCCCGTAATTGAAATGAGTACACTCTAAATCCTTTAACGAGGATCAATTGGAGGGCAAGTCTGGTGCCAGCAGCCGCGGTAATTCCAGCTCCAATAGCGTATACTAAAGCTGCTGCGGTTAAAAAGCTCGTAGTTGGATCTCAGTTCCAGACGAGTAGTGCATCTACCCGATGCGACGGCTCGGACTGAACATCATGCCGGTTCTTTCTTGGTGCACTTCATTGTGTGCCTCGAGATGGCCGGTGCTTTTACTTTGAAAAAATTAGAGTGCTCAACGCAGGCGAGTCGCCTGAATAAACTTGCATGGAATAATAGAACAAGACCTCGTTTCTGTTCTGTTGGTTTTTGGAATACGAGGTAATGATTAAGAGGGACGGACGGGGGCATTCGTATTGCGGCGCTAGAGGTGAAATTCTTGGACCGTCGCAAGACGAACTACTGCGAAAGCATTTGCCAAGAATGTTTTCATTGATCAAGAACGAAAGTCAGAGGTTCGAAGGCGATCAGATACCGCCCTAGTTCTGACCATAAACGATGCCAACCAGCGATCCGCCTGAGTTACTCAAATGACTCGGCGGGCAGCTTCCGGGAAACCAAAGTATTTGGGTTCCGGGGGAAGTATGGTTGCAAAGCTTAAACTTAAAGGAATTGACGGAAGGGCACCACCAGGAGTGGAGCCTGCGGCTTAATTTGACTCAACACGGGAAAACTTACCCGGCCCGGACACTGGGAGGATTGACAGATTGAGAGCTCTTTCTTGATTCGGTGGATGGTGGTGCATGGCCGTTCTTAGTTGGTGGAGCGATTTGTCTGGTTAATTCCGATAACGAACGAGACTCTAGCCTATTAAATAGGTGCGGGGTTCCCAGCACCTTACAACCTTCTTAGAGGGACAAGCGGCTCCTAGCCGCACGAAACAGAGCAATAACAGGTCTGTGATGCCCTTAGATGTCCGGGGCCGCACGCGCGCTACACTGAAGGAAGCAGCGTGTCTTTATCCCTGTCTGAAAAGACTGGGTAACCCGTGGAACTTCTTTCGTGATTGGGATAGGGGCTTGCAATTGTTCCCCTTGAACGAGGAATTCCCAGTAAGCGCGAGTCATAAGCTCGCGTTGATTACGTCCCTGCCCTTTGTACACACCGCCCGTCGCTACTACCGATTGAATGATTTAGTGAGGTCTTCGGACCGATGTCCGGCGCGGCCTTTCGGTTGCGCCGGTCTGTTGGAAAGATGACCAAACTTGATCATTTAGAGGAAGTAAAAGTCGTAACAAGGTTTCCGTAGGTGAACCTGCGGAAGGATCATTAACGGATTGTGAAGGGTGAGCGCCTCAGCTGCGTCTGCGCCCGACACTTTCTGCCGCTGACCCCGTTTGGACGCGGGGTCGGCTTTTCCCCACGGGGCTGCCTGAATGTGGAGCGGCACCCCGTGACAAATTGTTGCGCCCAGCGGACGCCAACACCGCGACCTTGGACGGTCGGCCAGGTGGCGGACGCGGGTACAAACGGCGCAACGCACTCATAGGTCGGCTTTCGACCCGCCACTGCACCGTGGCTCGAAGCGCTCGAAATGCGCGACCCGACCGCTGCGGGACCGCCTAGTACTGTAAACAGGAGCGGCGGAGCGCGAACGGCGAGTCGTGGTTACGTCGGTAGAAGGCGAGGCTGCGCGTTCCCGAAACGCCAGCCGAGTGCCCTCCCGACCGTTCGAGCGTGCAAGAACGAGACCCGACAATCGCGCGGCGACTGCCAAGTACGAGAGGAACGGCACAAGCGTCGGCGGTCGGTCAAGGAACTGGCGATGTGACGGGTCCGCTGTGCACCAGTGCATACCGTCCCGCCGTCCGCGGCAAGCGCCTCCGCGTCCTCGGGTGACGGAGGCTGCCGGTCGGTTCTTGCAGGCGAGGGATCTCGCTGGCACCGGTTCGCGTTGACGCGCGGCCGGTCATGGCACGGCGATGCGACGGCCGAGGTGCGCAGTACTCGATGGAGGAACCGCACGCTCCGATGACCGTCCCGCCCTCCGCGGCGTATGCGTACCGACCGTAATGGTTGCAGCAGCGCCGGCCGGCTTTTGAATTCGCCACACGAAACACGGTGCGAGATCGCGGTTAGGGGAGCGTCGACGTTGTCAGGCGTTTTGCTTGCTGCCGAGGGAAAGGCGGCACGGCCACGTCGCGCTCGTCGCGATTAGCGGGTCTGCGCGCTTTGGGAAGGTGCCGCAACGACTTGCCGAAAGAGGAAGCACGGAAGAACGAGGGACTTGGACGTCCCGACAATTGAACGCACTTGCGGCCAGGCCCTTGCTGGCTTCGTTCTTCCGCCTCGAGTAGGCTCGTACGCGGCTCCGGCGCCGAAAGTGGTCCTTGGCACCGACTTCGGTGGACGTGGGAAGTGCCGCGCAAGTACGGCGCGCCTGGCTCCACCTGTTGGCTAAAGTAGGCAGCCGGATCGGCATTTTGGTGTGCGGTGGCAAACCGTGGATGCGAAAAAAGCTTGTGCGATTTCGTGGAACAAAAAGCGGGGGTCCCCCTTTTTATGCGGAGGAGACCGACCCGCCTGCCGTGGTGAACCGCGACGCCACGGTAAAAACGGGAGAGGCTTGTCGATGGGACCGTGCATCCCGCGCTCCACGGAGGCCGGGAGGCGGCCGCCCGAGGAAATGTGTAGCCGTCGAGGCCCGCATCTGCGTGCACTCTTATCCAAATGGGTGTACCGCAGGCATTTTCTGGTTAGGCGGGCCAATGAGAGCGAGCACACAACGATACCTACGGGTCCGGCTTGGAGAACCGGCTTCGACGCCTCCCGAGTA